>NC_087513.1:168135971-168435971 GCF_963921805.1 Phalacrocorax carbo
AGAAGTAGTATATTGCTAGCCCTCCCTCTGAAGTTTTATTTAACAGACCACTTTATTTAACTAAGTAATGATTACATTTGTTTTCTGAAGTCACTTTTCCACTCTTTATTTTATCTTCTTCCTCAAAATTATTGCTGCTCACTCTGCACTAAGAAGTTTGTGTTATCACTGATTAATAAAATGGTCTTCTCATGCATCAGCATGCAGATTACTGCATACAATATGCGACCAAGTAATTGGAAAGAAAAACAGTTGTAGGTGAGGCTTTGTGAGGATTGCAATACAAATGTGGTAATAGGAATAATTCTTAGTCAGCTGTGGCTTAATGATTTCTAATACCTATGTAATCTAAAGACCAGTCAAATAACATTTAACCTACTTATCTATGTAGGATATTTTGAATAGAACTTTATTTTCGAGGTTCGATTTTCATGTTTTTCAGGTACACTTCACTATATGAAAATGTTACTGGGTAATCATATATACCTAGAACAATAAGCAGTAATACAAGAATAATTTTATTTAAACAATTTAAATCATTGTTGCATAATAATTTTGGCCAGCAGCAAGATTTTAAACAATTTAATTGTAGCATTTTGAGCTTAAAAGAGGAATTTAAATAAAAAGTGTATAATAGGTTCTACACCAGTGCTATACTATATCAAATACTTGTCTAATACTTGACATATACCTATTTTTCCATAATTTTAGAAAACTATTATTTCACTTGCATTAGTATCCTTAATACCCTAGAATGTGCATTACCGTAATATGATTCTGTATCATCATCATGAATAATGTGAACCTTAGTGTGGTTTGCAGTTATTACCTACCTCCATTAAGACAGTTATTCTTTGAGACTTTTATCACTTAGTATGAAAAACTGCAGTGTAAATGGTTTTAGTAGTGTGCTGGTTTTGGCTAGGATATAGTTAGTTTTCTTCATAGCAGCTAGTATGGGTCTATGTTTTGGATTTGTGACCAAACCAGTATTGATAACACACTGATGTTTTAGTTCTTACTGAACAGTACTTCCACAACATCAACCTTTTTCTGCTTCTCATGCTGCCATGCAAGTGAGTAGGCTGGGGGTGCACACAGGGAGAGACACTTATCCAAGGCCTGAAGTGACAAGAGAAGTAGCAATAAGGAAACTGAAAAAAAGTAGGTTTAGACCGGACATAAGGAAGAAATTTTTTACTGTGAGGGTAGTGAGGCACTGGAACAGGTTGCCCAGAGAAGCTGTGGATGCCCTGTCATTGGAAATGTTTGGATGGGCCTTTGAGCAACCTGCTCTAGTGAAAGGTGTCCCTGCCCATGGCAGGGGGTTCAGACTGGATGATCTTTAAAAGTTTCTTTCAATCCAAACCATTCTGTTACTTTATGATTCTGTTTCTAGAAAGTTGGCAAGGAACACAGCCAAGACATGACCCCAAAGGGATATCCCATACCATATGATGCCATGTTCAGTAATAAAAGCTGGGGAGAGAAGGAGGAAGGGGGGCAGTTATGGCATTTTTCTTCCCAAGTAACTGTTACACATGATGGAGCCCTGATTTCCTGGAAACGGTTAAACATCTGCCTGCTGATGAGAGGTAGAGAATCAATTCCTTATTTTGCTTTGCTTGCATGTGCTACTTTTGCTTTTGCTGTTAAACTGTCTTTATCACAACCCATGAGTTTTCACACTTTTATTTTCCAATTCTCTCCCCACTTTTGCTGTGGGGCAGTGAGCATTTTGCCTCTTTATTACTCCTGAACATGTCTTTCTGAATTGTGATCATTACTTCTGTTTAATCACAATATTGAAAAGTGTTTGCTCTATGAACACCGGGCAGTCTCCTTTATATGGTATAATTAGATTAATATAAGCACTGTAATCTCAGAGGAATTCCAAACTAAACCAAGTAAGGCTTGCTATAGGAAAGACTGCTTGTAGCTGTCTTCACGTACTGGGATGATTCCAGATGAGTTATACACAAAATTGAACCAATTAACTTGTCTGATTTTACAAATTTTGTCTGTTTTTTTTTAGGGAAGCTGTTAACAAATTGTTTTTGACATTTTAACACATTAACAATAATTAATAGGAACAAAATATTTTCTAGACTCAACCCACAAATATTTCCTTTTAAAGAGCTAGACACATTTTACCACATTTACTTTATTACAAAATTGAACTACACTTTCAGTCTGGCTTTCTCATTTTTCTGTGAATGAACACAAATACTACTTACAAAAATTGTTTTCTATAGCAGATAAGTTGAGTCTGCAGGACTTCATAGCTTTTGCTGGAACTTTATGAATGACAATTGAGACTAAGTAACAAAATTAAAGATCTCATAGACAAGTAAACTGTGTTGATGGAAATAGATATATAGAATACTAATATTTAAACTGAAACAATGGTATCAAACATTGACTATTATATTTCATGATACCGAGTTTATGGTACTCCATAAGTGCTGGAAAAATATTGATAATGTATGCATTTAAAATCCAATCCAGGCATATCTTATCCTTGTTCATACTCTGTCCCTTTCAGTAGAAGTTAGGAGAGTCTAACAGATTTGATACTGATTAAGGACTGCTTAGGGAAGAATATTTGGTTCTGATTCTCATCTGTACTGTTTCCTTTTGTAATTTTAGGGAAATCACTTTAATCTCCCTCTGTTGCCTGTTCTAATCCTTTGACTATCCTTCTGTCTATTGAAGAGAGAAATGGAATTCCAAGGAGTTGGTTTGTCAGAAGGTAATACACACTATTGGCATTAAAATCACATAAACTCTAGAATCCAGCTTCAGGACTATGTTCTATAGTTTTCTTTCATATTGTTCATATTTTAAAATAAAGCTTTAGGTATTTAAATTTTGTATCATGATTTCTTATAGCTTTCTTGGGAATTAGAAATGTACAGTTTTTGCATGTACTTGCAAGATATCATCTTAGTAATTCAGACACAAGATTAAGGTACCAAAACCAGGGTACAGTTAAATGAAAATGCTAATGTATAGTATCAAATTCAGCATACACTGGGCTGTGTTTGCTAATAAACTATTAAAATATTTCCTGTCACACATTTGACCCATTCCAAATAACACTTGTCCTAGTAATTCCTGGACATAGCTTATTAGTTAAATAATTCTTGCCTAGTATGCAGTGTTTGGAAGCCTAAGGCACTTTGCCAGCATAGAAACAGGCTGTATCATGGCAGTTGCCTTCATGCCCAGGAACAGTCCTGAGCACTTTTAGTGCTGACTTAGTACTATTAGTGTAGATACAGCCATAAGAGCTTGCTAAAATGTTTCTAATTACTGAGGATCTTCAACTTGTGAACTAAGAATTGTACTTAAAAATAAATATGTATACAAGACTAAGAAAAATAATTTTAAGTCCTGATAGCCTGCCAGGTAATATTTACCCTTCACATGAATTAAAATGAATGTATATACTTACAATCATGGTATTTTCTAATGTCAAATATGGAGGGAAAGAAAAGAAAATTGCTAAAGTATTTGAATGATCAGAATAGAGGAAGTCAATCAACTTCCTCTGCTGTGTTCAGACATTTTTATATTAACTTAAGTATTAAGTATATTAACTTAATTCTGTGTGTATGTCCAGTTGGGACTTCAATGTCATCCTCATCCTTCATCCCTTTTTTCCATTTTCAAGTAGGCAGAGATTTGGAACTCACTGCTTTTCTCTAGAGGGTAGTCCAGGAAGAATATAAAAACATATTAAGTATTATCTGCTACCAAAAATTTTAAACCTTTAGATCCCGTATCTAAAAAATGTCTTCTTTATATATATATACAACTTCTATTTCTTTGTGTTTTTTATAGTACAGACACTGACATTTTACTTAGTGCAGTCACCATACACTAACTTTGTGAAACTTATGAAGTATATTTTGGTGGGATGATTATATATGTTTAAAACAGACAAACACACACATTTGAGTGACTTACTTGAAGTCACCAAAATAGACAGCAGGAAGACTAGGTGCTGTGGTTCAGCCTCAGTCGGCAACTAAACACCATGCAGCCGCTCACCCACTCCCCCCACCCCTGTGGGATGGGGAAGAGAATAGGAAGAGCAAAAGCAAAAAAATCTTGTGGGTTGAGATAAGAAGAGTTTAATAATGAAAATAAAATAATAATTATAATAATGATTATAATAATAATGATAATATAATAAAAAGGAAAAGGGAAAAAGGAAAAAAAACCCACAAATGATACAACCACTCATCACCCGCCAACCAACGCTGCCCGTTCCCAAGCCGCGGTTGCTGCCTCCCCCCCCGGCCAGCCCCTCCCAGGTAACATACTGGGCATGACGTTACATGATATGGAATATCCCTTTGGCCAGTTTGAATCCCCTCTCTCAGCTGTGCCCTCTCCCCTCCCAGCTTCTTGTGCACCCAGCAGAGCACGGGAAGCTGGAAAAGTCTTTCACTAGTGTAAGCACTACCTAGCAACAACTAAAACATTGGTGTGTTATCAACGTTATTTTCATACTAAGTCCAAAGCCCAGCACTGTGCCAGCTGCAGTGAAGGAAATTAACTCTATCCCAGCTAAAACCATGACACCAGGTCTTCTGATGTCTCTGTAATGAGCAAAACAGAATAGTAGGTCTCTTTGCAGGTAAACAGAAAGCAGAGATAGCTTTCAAAACTTCAGAATCTTTTTTTCTGAAATATACCTGGAATGTTATTCTTCATTTCATACACCACAGAGTTCTTTCAAATTTCTCATTCAATGGAGAATAGCTTTCATCACTATCTCTTGCTTCTTCTCTGACTTTTAGACAACACTTTTCACAAAGAACCAGCAAAACGCATGCTTATTTAATGATTTTTTGATACTGAAACCTTTATTCCTCTTTGAAGTTCACTTATCTAGCATAGTATATTGCCATTGTTTTCAGTACCTCATGGACAGGTACCTACAACTTGTGCCTATGAAGCTAAGCCTACGTGCAATATTGTAAGAACATAGACAGGTATCACTCGGTCATGTCTCAGAAATAACAACTCTTTCCACTCAGTCTTTTTAAAGAGATTAGTTTGAAATCGAGTCAGTTTGCTGTTCAATTAATGATAATATAATCAGTAATATAGTTGTACTTGCTTTGGGCTATGTAATAGCCCAGTAGCAATAATAAATCATCGTACAGGCAGTGTACATCTTTTGTACATGTTGTACATGTAGTTGTATGTGCTTTGGGCTTTGTAATAGCATAGTAATAATAATAAAAATTTAAAGTGGTGTCAGCAAGAACCTTGTTCTGGGGTGCTTAATTCTGGAGGAAACAAAAAACCCCACGAAGGGGTTAAAGAGATAACAATTATAAGACAAAACTGATAGTGCTTTGTAAAATACGTGTTTTCAGTAAAAGTTCATGTTCAATGTCATATAGTTTATCACTGACAAGATTAGAATTGCAAATAATTACAAACCAAAGCACAGCTGTACAACTCAGTGTAACAAGTTTTTAAAACACTGTTGTTTAAGTTGCTACTTACCCAGCAGCAGTTGTCAAATATTCTCCTCCTGCTACTCTTTAAACATTAAGCAGTTAACCCTTTACTGTATTGATAGCAGTTGTTACTTATGAAGGATTTCCAATGTCGGTACAGAAATACACGTTTAGCTTTTTTGTTATTTTGGGACCACATTTTTTTGGTATTATTATTTTCTTAATAGAATTGTGATTCAGTAATATATCATTTTAAATCTTGCTGCAAAATGTACAAATGAGTCCTGCAAATATTATTTCACGCTTTCTTTCAACCCTTTGCACATGTTTAGGGCCAACAACACAACACTGTCATTGGATAAGGGTGTTAATAAATGTGAAAGCTATAAGTGCAATAACCATACAGAGAGAATGCTATTAATCTCATTTTGATTTCCATACTTGCAACATATGCATGGAAATAAACTATAGATTAGAAACACAAAAATAGAGGTGTCTAATGTAGGTTTCTACAGATGGGCCAGGTTATCTCTTCAGAGTCAGTAGGGATTCAGTGTGGGATTTAGTTGTTTAAACATGCACCTAATACCATTTAAGGCATTCTATGGAATCCAGGAAGTCTACTTAGGGTTGGAAAATACGGCAAAGGATGTACAATAGTCCCATACATTTCTGGACATAAGGCCTAATTTATTTGCCCGTATATGGGTAGCTACTGTCATTTGATATTTTCTTGGGGATCTTTCTCATATTGATGTGGAACTTTCTGTGTTCCAACTCGTGCCCATTGCCCCTTGTCCTGTCATTGGGCACTATTGAAAAGAGCCTAGTCCCATCATCCTGACACCCACCCTTTAAATATTTATAGGTGTTGATGAAAACCCCCCTCAGTCTTCTCTTCTCCAGGCTGAACAAACCCAGGTCTCTCAGCCTTTCCTCATAAGAGAGATGCTCCAGCCCCCTGATCATCTTGGTAGCTCTCCACTGGACTTGCTCAAGCAGTTCCATATTCTTCTTAAACTGTGGGGCCCAAAACTGGACACAGTCCTCCAGATGTGGCCTCACTAGGGCAGAGACTGGTCTTCAGCTGCTGATCAGAAAAGCTTTAGGTCTCCCATTGGTGTTCAAGATATGTACAAGGGTAGTAGATCTAACAGATCTAATAGAGGACCAATATAAGTTATGTGCCCAGGTTAGCAGCTGAATGTCAGGAGAAATGCTTTAAAGTATCCCAGATGGCACAAGCCATCTAGTTTGTGGCAACTGCATTGGCCTTGCTTGTTTAACCACCTAAATCTACATGTCTTAAATCAGGAGCTGAATGTCTTTAAATCAGGAGCTGAATGAAAGTCCCGAAATTGCGGATGCCGCCAGTCAGCTTTAGAGGGTCTGGCTTGAAAAATAGTTGACATGAATCACTCTGGTGTAATTGACCAGGGAGTCAAGAGTTGCTTCCTATGTTAGATTAAGTCAGTAGTGTAGATGTCACCTGATGTTCTCCATTCATTATGCAGGAAGTCTACAGGATTAACTCAGCTGTATAAATGTAAATCATAGTTGTCCACATTTGACTAGACGGACCCAACTCAGAACAGCTTATATGCCACTATTCATTGCATAATAATGTGTAAAATTACCATTTTTCTTCAGATGACTGTCCTGAAACTTCTATTTATTTTTTCCAGCATGTAATTTCCTATGCAGTCTTTTAGGTTTAAACAATCTCTTGAAATGTCAGATGTCGACTACTTTGATCCATTTCAACATTTATAAAAGGTGATGTTTAACATGGCTTCCAGATAAAATAAGCACCATCATTTTTACAAGAAATGTTTGCTGTATCAACCTCTGAAACACCAGCAATTCTGAACACAAGTAAACGTATATATGTATTCTTCTCTAAATTATATATAGCTGAGGGAATGCATTGTGTACGCACAAGTCATTACTAAGGAAACGAACAGACCTCCAACAACTAAGTGCACTGCTCAGAACAAATACAGCCTACAGACACCAATTCTGTTCTATAACAAAAAATCATAATAAAGTAAACAAAGAAAACAGAATTTGTAGAGACATTTCTCTTAAAGTGAGAAGTGGAGTAATTTGGTAATCTACACTTCAGGACTGGAGAAAACATCATATAAAATAAAACAAGTTTTAAATATTGCATCCTCTTTTAAACTGTTGATTTGTATTCTTTAAATACAATGTGAAAGTTATAAAATACCAGTCAGCAAAATACCTCAGAAGTTTGTTGCACATTTATAGTTGTATTTTAGTGTTGTAATTTTCACCTCAAGCAACTGTCTCAAATAACACTAAATAAAAAAATAATACAAATAAGCAACATTTTATCAGAATGTATTTTTCATTCTACATTTGAGTGACTTTATACTGCCAGTCACTTTATCTGCATAATATTAAAAATGTTTTTTCTCCTTGAAGTTTACTCACATGTATTTCTGATTTCTGTGAAATGTAAAAAACATGAAAGAATAAGTTACTGCATGAAACCCACTTCTGACTCCTTACTGACACTGTTCCTCTGGCAGATTCTCAGCCATACCAGATTTGTTCATCAGAGTGACCATATCTGTGTAAGGTGCTTGTATTGGGTGCAGGTGCCCAGGTGTTGGTAGCAGGGGCCTTCAGCTGTGGCTGCTGTGGGGAGAGGCCAGGGCTGCCCCATGCCAGACAAAGCTGGTTCCAACAGGCTCCAAACAACCCACCACAGGGTACATCTCAGCCCAGCAGTTAAGGTGGTGGCACCTCTGGGAAAACATATTTAAGAAAGGGCAAAATGTTTCAAAGGCAGTGAGGAGTGAGGAAAAAAAAATTGTGAGAAACAGCCCTACAAGCACCAAAGTGAGAGAAGAAGGAGGGTGAGGAAGTTCTCCAGGTGCTGAATTTCCCTGCAGTCCCTGGAGAAGACACCACTAGAGCAGATATCCGTGCTGCAGCCTGTGGAGGACTTCATCCTGCAGAAGCTGGATATCTCCTGAAGGAACTGCAGCCCATGGAGAGACCATGCAGAACACTTTTTCCCTGACAGGAACTGCAGCCTATAGAAGGACCCATGGTGGAGAAGGGGAAAAGTGTGAGGAGAAAGAAACCTCAGAGAGGAACTATTATGGACTGACAATAACCTCTGCTTCCCATCTCTCTGCACCACTTGGGGTGGGGTTGGGGAAGAGAAGTCAGGAATGAAGGAAATACAGGAGTTCATCATCATTGTTAGGATATTCAGGGGGGGATCTAAGGCAATATATTTAAATTTTTCTTGACAGGTTAGCAATACTTGACATCCACTGTAACACACCACCAAAATTACAAAGAGAAAGATAAGTTAGCTTATATATCACACTGCAGAATATTGTCCCTGGCATCCCAGTAATGAAAAAAAAATGCCAAAAAGGCAGTTCATTAATTTCTTGGGTTCATCTGTTTCTAGTTATATAATTACAACCATAATGAACACCTAAACCACAATTTTTACAATTTTAAACTAGAAAAATTGTGTTTGCAAAGGTCAGTGATGCAGAGTTATTTCCATGCATCTTCACATTTTATGAATTCTACAAGAACTCTGAGTAGAAAAGAGAATTTGAGAAATTCCTTTTTACAGTTTTTATGTGCAGCTCTGGTTCATCTGAAACAATGAATAAATACTACAGGGGTAAATGAATGATTGAATGACTCTTGCCATCCAAATAGATGTGATATTTCCGGATAGTCTCTTGAAGACAAGAAGGAAGTTATATAATGTACCTGATAATACCAGATAAAGACCCAACATATCTTCCTAACTTCGTGACAGAGGCTGAAACTAATTTCCTCCAGAATATCTGTTCTAAAAGAGTTTTGTTTTAAATAGGGGTAGCAGTAGACAACTTTGGAGGACAGCTTTGTATCTTTTGGCAGACTTCTGTTGAATCTGTAGTCATATGAATGAATTGTGTCATTGTTGTGTATTACTTTCAGAAGCTGAGTAACCTTTACAACTAAAGTTGGATGAATATTTCTGTAAGACTTTTTCATTCAAACAGGTTTCACTTTTGCATATCACATTTGGGTTTGTGGATTTTAATTGGGAAAAGTGTCAATAAAAAATGTGTATGTGAGAAAGCTTTAGGAAAATGTTAATTTTTGTGTGTTAATAAGTACTTGGAACAGTCTTTTTGGAGAAAAAAAAATAGAAGCAGAAAATAGTGCCATTATCCTTTGGACAAAAGCATTTGGTAAGTAGCAAGTAACACTGAGATCAGAAACTTGCCTCCTTATAACCTAAAAAAAAAAAATAATCTATGTGTGCTAATGTTTTATATCTTGAAAGCTGTTGTTCATATATGATCATTATAAAATTGCCAGATATTAACAGCAAAACACACTAGGAATTACTTCTGCAGTGAATGTGATTTGGTGTGGAATTGTGGGAGACGAGCAGGACTTCTACTGCAATTATTCTCTAAATTTCTCAAATTCTGAGGGTGCATATAAGAGCAAAATGAAGGTTGTTCTGAATTATTAAAGTTCTGTCTGCTTATAGACCAACATCATGAGGAAAAAAAAGGGAGGCAGCTTTGTTCAAATTAGAGGTAGGAGATGAATATGCAATGATAAGCATGATTATGCAATAATAAGTATAAACAGTTACTAGCATGGTTACAGACGACCTGAGCATTGTGAAGAAATGGACAAAGTCTTCAGCCTTGACAACTCAAGGAAGTCTCCAAATCACAAACCCAAAGTCTTCAGCCTTGACATCTGCAGCCATGATGACAGAGCAGGACATGAGAATCCAGGAGGGCTATGGAGGATGTAAGAAAAAAAATTTAACAGTGATACTAGGTAAGATAGCCAGAGATTGTGCTTTCCTAAATTTGCTGATCATGAGTGTGGAAGAACTGGGAAGAGATCCAATAATCAATGGCAACCTTGACTGTAATATCCATGAAATAGTGGAGACCCAAACCCTGAAGGGAGAGAAGAAACAAAGCAGCAGGGTCTAGACCTTGGGCTTTATTGACATGGAAAGTAGACTTTGGCTTTGTAAAGAGAGTGAAACATGGAATCCTGTGGAAGGCAACTCTGAAAGGCAAAGGATCTTGGAAAAACTAGAAGGTATTTAAGAGCTATCTCCTCCAGGCAGAAGAGCTGATACCCAGGATAACAAGCAAGTGTAGCAGGAGACTGACTTGGCTAAACAGGGGCCTCCTGAAAAAGCTCCAGCACAGAAAAAATTATCGAGGTGCAGGAGGCAAGGGCAGGCTACAGAGGAGAAATTTAAAAACTCTTCTTGTTCATGCAGGGATGTTGTTAGTAAAAACTTACCAGGAATTGAAACTGGCAAGTGACTTGAAAGGCAAGAAGAAGAGTGTCTACTACCGCATGTAGAGTGAAGAATATGCAAAGAAAATGTGGGCTGGGCCAATTGCTGAATGGGGCAAGTAATTTAGTGATGGCAAATACAAATAAAGTTGCAGTATTAAACACCTTCCTTGCCAGAGGTCCCCTAGGATTTTGTGCCTAGAGCCAGTATTCAAGGAGGAGAGGAACAACCAGTAGTGTGAGAGCTAGGGGTCTCTTGAGAAGTATCTACCTATAAAGACCACGGTATCAGCTGGGATGCATCTGAAGGTCCCTAGAAAGGTATTAACATAATTTCTAGGCCAGTATCATCTTTGAAAGGCTATGGAGTTTGGTAGAGCTCCACAAAGACTAGAGAAAGGCAAATGTTAAATGCATCAGAAGAACAAAGATTATTGTCACTTCAGTCCCTGAGAAAATTATTGAGCCTTCTTGGAAGCCATTTCTGATACCAGAATAAGGTGCCTGTGAAGAGGTATTCACGTTTGGTAAATCCATGCTTGACTGACATGATTGCCTCACATTACAAAAGACTAGATCTGTGAATCAGGAGGAGACCACCCTCATCAAGTTTGTGGATGACACCAAATTGAAGGGTGTCATCTATTAATTTGAAGGTGAGGATGCCATTCAGAGCGACCTACACCAGTTAAAGGAATAAACTGACAGGAACCTCATGAAATTCAACAGGACATGTAAAGTCCTGCGCTTGGAACAAACTAATCCTTCCTGTAGTATGTGCTGGAGACTAACTGGCTGGGTAGTAGTTCTGTGGAAAGGACCTGGAGGTCCTGGGGAACAGCTGGAAAAACATGAGTCAGCAGCATGCTCTCGCCATGCTGAAGGACATAACGTACTTCACAGTATCAACAAAAGCATAACCAGTAAATAAAAGGAAGTGATTGTTTCTCTTTATCCAGCATTTGTTAGACAATATCTGGAATAAAATATTCAGTTTGAGGCCCCCAGAAAAATAAAGGTGTTGATAAACACAGAAACTTTAGTGGAGGGCCAGAAGATAGTCAGAGGCTGCAGTGTCTGACAAAGAAATGCTGAGTAGACTCCTTTGTATTTGAGAAGGTGGGGGAGTGGGGGTGCGGAGAAATAGATGACTTCCAGTACATAGGAGGAGGTTACTGAGAAGGTGAAACCAGCCTCTTTATGGAGGTGTACAATAGGAGAATGAGACACAATGGTCATATATCAAAAAGGGGGGTTCTGACTGGAAGTAAAGAATAAAAGATTCATTATCACAATAAAAAGCATTGGAACAGGTTACACAGAAAAGTG
The DNA here is from genome assembly GCF_963921805.1 of Phalacrocorax carbo. Taxonomy (NCBI): domain Eukaryota; kingdom Metazoa; phylum Chordata; class Aves; order Suliformes; family Phalacrocoracidae; genus Phalacrocorax; species Phalacrocorax carbo. Next base: position 168,148,115 of record NC_087513.1, read on the forward strand.
ATGGAGAGTCTGTCTTTTGATCATTTCTGGAAAAATTCCTGAGCAAAATGCTATGAGACCAATGTTGATTGTTCTCTGAGTACAGGTTTAACTAGAGGGCTCCCCCAGATTCTATGATTCTATCATAGGGCCAAGTATTGTATCATCTTTATTTCTTAATGTATGAAATTTGAGTGATTGAGTTGGTATCTGTAAAAACAAACCAAACCAAACCAAAAATATGCTACAGGTGGAACAGATTCCCTCCCCTATTTTGTCACCCTACTAATAATGTGTTTGATCAGTGTTCGTTTACAGCCTTTTGCTGCTTCCAATTGCCTTAGTACAGCTGGTGTTTGTAGTAATTTTAAAGTTTCAATCCTGCAAGTAACCAGTGTAGAAGACCTAAGCGGATTCAAATAATGGTATTTTTATTCTTTGGTAGGTCTTTGGTAGGCATATTTTTAAAACCTCTTTGGAAAAAAAAAAAAAAAGTTATATTGTTATTCTTGCCAAAGAAATATTAGAAACTGTGACAACACAAAAATCCATTTTGGACTGTTGAAAAAGCATAGTTATAAGTGCTATCAGTCCCCGGCCTCCTTTCTTGCTGAAATTGAAAAGTACATAGTGAATGAATACAACAACTAAGAAAGAAATGGCTGAGGCATCTGGATGTCAGCACTGAATGTTGAATTACTTCCTTGATTCCTCCGTAGACTTTTAATGTGATGCTGAACAAATTACTTCAATGCAACTGTTCACAGGTGATCATTAACTGTGTATTTCTCATTCTCTGGTGCTTATACTGAAAATCAGGGTTCCCACCAGCAAAAGCACTAAGCATTTGCAACTTTGAATGAGAAGTGCAATTAGAAAATATTCCATAGTATTTGAATACTGATGCTCAGAAACAAACAAACGACAACAACAAAAAACACCCCACAGTAAATCAGGGGCTAGGTTACCATGTATCAAAACCCTAGACTTTTTTCTTCTTCACTCTACTACAACATTGTCTCTTTAACACGAAGATCATTCTTTTTCTCCATGTATAATTGTGGTGGGTTGACATTGGCTAGCCACCAGGTGCCCACAACTCTGCTCTATCACTTCTTTTCCTCAGATGGACGGGGAGAAAAAAATATACAAAAAGCTCCTGGGTTGAGATAAGGACAGACATCACTTACAAATTAACGTCATGGGCAAAACAGACTCAACTTGGGGAAATTAATATAATATATCACCAAAAAAATCAAAGTAGGATAATAAGAAATAAGAACAAATATAAAAAACATTTCACCCCCACCCCTCCCTTCTTCCTGGGCTCAACTTGGCTCCCAAATTCTCTACCTCCTCTCCTCCGAGTATCACAGGGGCATGGGGAATGGGGGCTACAATCAGTTCTTCACATGTTTTCTCTGCTGCTCCCTTGTCCTCAAGTTCTTCCCCTGCTCCAGCATGGGGTCCCACCCACGGGAGACAGTCCTTCATGAACTTCTCCAACATGTGTCCTTCCTATGGGATGCAGTTCACCACGAACTGCTCCATCATGGCTCCTTTCCTCTCCTTCATGAGCACACTGCTCCAGTGTGGGTCCCCCGAAGGGTCACAGGTCCTACCAGAAAACCTGATACAGCATCGGCTCCTCTCCGCAGGCCACAGGTCCTGCCATGAACCTGCTCCAGCACAGGCTTTCCACAGGGTCACATCATCCTTCAGGACAAATCCGCCTGCTCTGGTGTGGGGTCCTCCATGGGCTGCAGGTGGATATCTGCTCCACCACGGACCTCCATGGGCTGCAAGGGGACAGCCTGCCTCACCATGGTCTTCACCACAGGCTGCAGGGGAAGCTCTGCTCTGGGGCATGGAGCATCTCCTACCCCTCTCTCTTCACTGACTTGGTGTCTGCAGACTTGTTCTTCTCACATATTCTCACTCCTCTCTCCCAGCTGCTGTTGCACAGCAGTTTTTACCTTTTCTTAAATATGTCATCACAGAGGCGCTGCCAACATCACTGATTGGCTCAGCTTTGGCCAGCGGTGGGTCTGTCTCAGAGTCAGCTGGCACTGGCTCTGTTGGACATGGGGGAAGCTTCTGCTGGTTTCTTACAGAAGCCACTCCTGCAGCCCCTGTTCTACCAAAACTTTGCCACATAATATAAAAACATGGGTATAATTCTGCCTAGTAGACATATTGTAAAGACAAACCCCATAATATTTATGAAGGACTTATGTCTAATAAGAAGTGCCACATAAAAACTTATGAGGAACTTAAATTCTTCCTTGAATATATATTTATTAAATAATCATTATTATAAAAAAACCCTGAGGGGGTCACATGTAGGTCAAGGATGAAGGAGTATAGAATTGTTTCTAGTATGAGGTTATGCAATTAAACACTTTGTCATTTATATATAAAAAAATAAAATTGTTTTTAACTTGAGCCTTATTTTTCCATTGTTTTCCTTATTTTTGATGCATATTTAAATACATATAACGGCTGTATCTAGGAAAGTTCAGACTATCTCCTTTTATGTGATGAAATTTTACTGCATCAGTTCTTATCTTCAAGGAAAATTCTCTTTGTTTAGCATTCTGATTTTTTTTTAATTTCTCTTGTAAGACCACTGTACTGCATTGCATCTCATATGGAATGTCAAATTATGCACTTTGCTTGTTCCCTTTGTTCATCTAATTAATACCTCTGTTAAGGAAGGCCAGCAGTCAGTCTGATATTAGCTGCAGTTCAGTAATTTGTGCTTAAATTAAAGCTCCAGTTCTTGCTCTCTTACTCTTATTGATCGGTGCTTTTCTTGATAAGTACGGATGGTGCCTTTCAAACAACAGGTTTCTTTATGGATTAAAATTACATAGAACATGAACAAGAAAAGGAGATTAAGTCAGTGAATTATTCTCACTCTATGCCACTAAGCAAGTGGCAACACTAAATTATGTTTTTATGTCCAAAGTTGGTAATAGAAAGTTGTTATATTGTTCCAGAAGCAGAACTGAAATGAGTGGAGGTAGAATCACAGATCATAGAATGGTTTAGGTTGGAAAGGACCTTGCAGAGGTCATCTAGTTCAACCTCCCTGCAGTGAGCAGGGACATCTTCAACTACATCAGGTTGCTCAGAGCCCCATCCAACGTGACCTTGCATGTTTCTCAGGATGGGACCTCCACAACCTCTCCAGGTAGTATGTTCCACTGTTTCACTACCCTCACTGTAAAAAAATTTCTTGCTTGTATCCAGTCTAATTCTACCCTCCTTTAATTTAAACACTTTACCTCTTGTCCTGTCACTGCGGGCCTCGCTAAAGAGGTTGCCCCCATCCTTCCTATAGCCCCCCTTTAAGTACTGGAAGGATGCAATAAGGTCTCCCTGCAGCCTTCTCTTCTCCAGGCTGAACAACCCACCTCTCGCAGCCTGTCCTCGTAGGAGAGGTGCTCCAGCCCTTGGATCAATTTTGTGGCCCTCCTCTGGACCCGCTCCAACAGCTCCATGTCCTTCTGTGCTGAGGGCTCCAGAGATGGATGCAGCAGTGCAGGTGGGGTCTCACCTGAGCAGAGTAGATGGGCAGAATCACCTCCCTCGACCTGCTGGCCATGCTGCTTTTGATTCAGCCAAGGATACAGTTGGCCTTCTGGGCTACAAGTGCGCATTGTTGGCTTGTGTCCAGCTTTTCCTCCACCAGTACCCCCAAGTCCTTCTCTGCAGGGCTGCTGTCAATCTCTGTATCCCCCAGCCTGTATTCATAGTGGGGTTTGCCTTGACCCATGAGCAGGACCTTTCACTTGGCCTTGTTGAACCTCAAACCACAGCTGCAACAATTCCCCACTCCTCTCTACTTCATGTTTTGAAACAGCATTAGTAGCATTTGAAAGTCCATTCCTTAAACTGTTTCTTTACACTCAGTGGTTTGATGACATGTTGGAGGCCTTACATGCCCCCACTTCTATAACCTAAGTTCCACAGAATGAAAAGTGTCTACACACCCTGACTAGCTTGGAAGTGACTTTAAACTGCCTTATCTGGATAATGGTAAGCCCTCCAACATGTCATCGGACTGCTGACTGTATTTGAATACATCTGGCAAGTAAGTGAAGAAAAAATAACTGTTGTCCATAGTAACCTGTCCATTGCAAAATAATTTTGAGCCTTACCAGTGTGTTGTGATGGTGGGAAAAAGTATTGCTCAACTATAGCAATCATATTTTAACATTTGCTGTGAACTGCTTCAGCCCTGACCAACACAATTCTATGTCATACTTCTGGAGTATGTAGATCTTTTTGCAGCTCTTGCTGTTTATATGAATACAAATTAAGGGGTAGGTGGGGTGGTGGAAGTTGTTTTGTGAGAATTTTTTTCCCCCTAGGAGGATGATAATAAATTTTAGGACAGGACAAAACAGCCAAAAAGAAACAAAGAATGTCACAGGAAAAAAATTAATCTGAACTCCAAATACCGACTGAAGTCAGTACTGATACTAGAGCAAAGATGTTCAATTTAAGCAACAAAGCACTTGGTTACTTTTACCTCTCTAATCTTGATTGATAAAATTATAGAGTATCTATACAGATTTAAAGTGCTTGCTGAAATGTCAGCATGTAAAGAAAATTTATTGATTCATAGGTGATAAGAACTTATTCATGCAGTTGTGGCAAAATTTGTTTTCATATACAGGCACCCTTTCATTTCTTGTGTTCATTACATGAATACCACATTTACTTTATTTTTGAATGCTTCTGCTTTTAAATATACTGGTAATCTGAACAGATATATAGAAAGTGCATTTAAAATAACATCTCCCCAAAACACTAAAATTAGACTGTGAATTATCAGTTTACCCCTGAAGTAAAACCTCCAGAATATAAAAACTGTCATACTGAATTCAGAAAGTGATCCATCTAGTCTAGTCTCTGGTCACTGACTTAAGTAGTAGTAGCTGCAGTATTAATTTATACAGTAATTTGCAACGGGAAACTTTTCATCTGTCTCCATTAGGTGGGTTTATATCATGGGCATATTTAAAGCAAAACAATAACTATTATAATCTTTGTTAAATGCTCGGAAGTCTGGATATACCCCAACAACAACACTGATTGCAAGCTGGAGGGGTGCAGAAATTCTGCCCCAATGCACCCCAAGAGGGAGGGGACTCATGCTAAAGGGGTGGGCTGCACCTGACACAGACACCCCACTCCTCCCAGCACAGGGTTCAAGGTACTGGTAAGGTATGATCACACCTTCAAACCCAGTAACCCTGAGGGTGCCTGACACTGTCGACCTCTGGGTACAGAGGGAGAGCAGAAGGGTGTTTTCAGCACTAGAACAAAGTGGTAGATACTCAGAAGTGTTGGTGGGTGAGGCTGTATGAGTTTTATCTGTATTATTACAAAATATTTTCTGTATTCATTAGATAATTTTGACTGATAGCACATTAACAGAGAATAACATTTCAGCCTTAGCTCCATATATATAGCGTGTAACAAGATTTTAAGTGCATCAACCGTTTCTTTTTCTGATGTTCAGACTTTTAGTCCCACTAAGTGCACCGCCTTCTCATAGAGTGAATAGAAACAATTTTTAAGTACTTTTCCCTTCATTCCTATGTCTCTTTGTAGAAACAGTCACTATATGTTTGCACTTAATTTATTCACTGCCTCAACCTTCCCATTTAATAATAATATACATATACTTCAGTTGCATGAACCAAAAAGGAACAACCTCTTTCATGCTGGACTACATCAGGGACAGATTAGGAGGAGATCTCAGGGGACATTTCCTCCTTTCTCACTGTGCCATGTTTAAAATGACTAACCATAAAGTTATTCAACTTGTCTTTGCACTTGAATCATAGCTGTTATGTACTATCCAAGGATTTCTGCCACACACCAGCTGCACCACCAGACTGAGGGAACATTTCCAGTTCAGTCATCAGTGGCTCCTTTGGCAAGAGAATCACTGCATTAAGGATAGAGCTTCTCTAGCTTACCGTACTACACATTTAAAGCATGGATTGAGCAGGAAGCATAGAGGGACATATCCTGTCAGTTTAATTCTGTGTCTATTAAAAATAAGCTATATTATGCTTAGCCATAACATAAAGAAACCATTGATTAGATCTTCTACATCCTCACAGGGTGCCTGAGATCTAATGTTTCTTCTTGGGTCATGGTACTGTTCCTGGATGCAGTTAAGCTAGGACTGCCTAGTCTGTTGATTTCTCCTCTGCACTCTTCTACCACAGCAGTCACTCTTTGCAAGCTCTTTGTAATCTTCTAGGGGCTGTGAAGAATTTATGACTTCTTTCTAATCACAGACCTCGTGATGTTCACCACAGATGGTCTGTGACAGATCAGCCCCAAGCTAATGCCTTCAACTTCATGCAAGCTACTGTGAGAGAAAAACCTGGACTGGATGTAAGAGTTCAAATAGTACTGACAAGTTGTCACGTGAGTTGTGAGGACACTATCTCACATACCTATACGTGTTAAGGTCTGCTAAAAGATAAAAATTTGAAATCTCCTCTGGCTTTATTATTTATCATTTTCACATGTGGTTAATTTGGCTTCATTTTCTCACTATCCGATACATACAAAGCTAGCTCAGCTTGAAAGTTACACTCAATTATCCCGAACAGTTCATAAAAATACAGTGCCCGTTCTCCTGGAGTTTCTGGGGTGATGAATGTACTTTGGTGGGGCTTTGAAACTGCTGTAGAATATTCTTTTTAAGCACAGCCTTTCCCATTTATCTTTGTCTGGAAATCTTCCCTTTGCTTACGGTCAGCGCTGCAGACCATATTATTCAGTCCTCCCGCTGTTCTCATTTAGGGGAGAAATAAATTACACTTTTTCCCCAAATCAAGGGAATCATCAGCAAAGGTTACCTTGTTACATTTTTGTTTCTAGCATATGTACATGGGGAGAAACAGGATTCAAGATATATAAGCAGGGGACTGAACAGATTATTAGAAGAATCTAATCAGTTATTCCTCTTATACAAAATCTTCATATATATATATACAGTTTGCAAAAGCACACAGGCAGTAGGAAATTGGGAGTTCATAGTACATGCCTGTGTCATCTTATATCCATCACACTAGCTCTGCTTCCTGATTTCTAGTGGTTTGCTAACTCCTTTTATGCAATCTAAGTAATATAGGATTTCACAGAACAGTTGAGATCGGAAAGTGCCTCTGGAGATCACCTTTCATAAACCCCCTGTGCAAAATAGGGTCCAGGTCAAGTAGGCTGGTCAGTATCTTCTCCAAACAGGTTTTAAATATCTCCAAGGATGGAGAATCCACAGCCTCTCTGGGCAATCTGTGCCAGTGTTCTATCACTATCACAGTAAAAATGTTTTCTGATGTTTAAATAGAATTTCTTGTATTTCAGTTTGTGCCCATTGCCCCTTGTTCTTTCACTGAACACCACTGAGAAGATTCTGGCTCTTGACACTTAACAGATATCATTAAAATTTAGTCAGGACAAGCAGCTGATGAAACAGTTGGGTAATCCAGTAACTGTTTTCCCACCGAGACTAATAACTAAGTAATAATTTATGAGAAAAGTTAGTGAGGGAAATTATGTGTATTCAAAGATTTAAATTGGATTATACTTCCCACTCTAAATAACAACCTTTTTTTTTTTCTTTTTCCAGTGAACCAAGAGGAGGGAAATAGTTCTCAAACAATGTTACAGCTGCTTATATTTACTAAAATGTCAGACAATCTTACAGGGTTATGATATCTTGCAAAGATACAAAATAAAAAATATTATCTGCGCAGTGGCATATAATCACAATGACATTCATTAGAGATTAGTCTCTGAGGTACTTCTGTATTTAAACAAGGATCTCTCTAAATGAACTGGAGAATTATATAATAAAACCTTTGACGCTGAATTGCTCATAGAACTGCTTAAGTTAAAGTGAGTTTATTTCTCATAAACCTTTCTTTTAGGACAGGTTATTGCTGAAAATATACTAAAATCTCATTTTGTTTTACTGCTATGTTAGCTATTAGTGTCGAAATTGGACTTTGTTAAATACATTACTCTTTCTCCATGAACAAATGTAAGGTGATACTATGTGTGACTTAGCCTAGATATTTTCACTACCCTAACAAAAACTCTATTTACAGCAAGATCAGCCATTAATACATTTAATTTATCTCACTGTAAAATTGCTGCTGATATAAAATGAGACTTGGTTTTGACTTTGATATAATGAGGCAAGGTCAACAGTATCATTCCATATCCTCTGCTCCCAAGGGGTTGCTGTGATTAGTCACATAGCAGGATAGGCTGTATGGTCTTTCTTATAAAATTCTATAGCACCTGGTACCTATCTGTGTAGCTCAAAAATAAAAGCATATTTGTGAATGTACTTGTAGGTTTGGACATAAGGAAAGAATAAAGACAGCCATGGCCTGTAGCAGAAGTTACTCAGTTAGTCCACTAACCACAACACACTACTTACCCCTCATTTTTTTAACTGACATACACCAACATCATGCAGTCTCCTTCATCCTGACATCGAGAAAACTTTTGGATCTGTTATATGCTCATTACAAGGTTCTCTCCTGCTGGTGAAAAGGGCTGGAGAAGAGTGGTACTCTACACTTTGAAAAAACTTGGCTGCCAAGTGCTTCAAAGAAATCCAGTCTGGTCCAGAGACAATACTGGCAACTTTGACAGTCCAATTTTTCACTAAGGATACTAACATCAGACACAGTTTTTGGAAGTCATGGTCATATTTTAGATAGTTTGCAAAAACTGACAGTCATGAAAAAGAGCACTGAAAAGTAAAAACCCAGTTCTGAGCTTTCTTAAGTTGTTTGAAGAAGAGTGACACTATTGCCAGAAGTGCCATTGCAGCCATGCAATGGAGTCTGGATTCAGATCCATGAAATGATAGCCACAATTTATCTCCAACAGCAGTGACCCTTCCAATAACCTTAAACGACAGTGCAATAAATCAGCCACACTCAGGTTTCTACCATATTTACAAAGAGACAAAAGTCCAAATTAGAAGCAATGTTAAATTCTTCTGATACAGAGTTGGGATTTTTCTTCCTCTAACTTCTTCCTTTATTGCTTATAACTGAAATAAATAAAAAACCCAAGTTATTAAAAATGTGCTCTTTGCTATTTCTGCTTATGGTCTAATAATTCTTGCACTTGTAATAAGAAAATGAACAGTATGACAACATCTCTCACTGGTCTTTTTAACCATTAGCCTTATTGTAAAAAGATTTCACGAACAAATAACAAACGCTGTGTGCTTCATTGAGTGTATCTGATCAGGCAGGGTCTCCCAGTGCCCCTGGTTCCGGGATAGGGTTTAGAATACACCACAAGCGGAAAGAAAGCATTTAGCTGGAGCCCAATCAGCTGATTTTCTGCTGCTCTCCTCCACATTTCCTTCTGGTTAACATAGGGGCAAAGCTTTTGTCATTATTTTAGATCTGTTAGAAGGCATATCGAGCTGAGCATTCTAGGATGTAAGTGGATGATTATTGTGCTTGACATTGACATTGCAGAGTGACCTTGGTAGCCTCAGGTTTTTGAGTTCATGATTCCAGTTGGTTTAAGTATATACATTGCTCTCTAAGGTGTACTGTAATTTCAGTCATTGTGAAAAAATTATGGAAGGCAAGTCTGGAAAATATATTTTTATCTTAAAGTTGTTTAGAAATGAGGATAATTTGAAAAGATGCATAGGCTTATTCATAATACACCTTGAATGATTTGGCTTCTGGCTGTGCTAGGCTTTTATTGTTTAAGGGTGTAGTCACATCTTACCTGAGATTATCCTACTGACAATGATCTTAAAGATCTGTGTTTTAGAGTACCCTTTGACATTCAGTAAGATTCATAGGTCTGTAGCACAAACAGCTTAGAAGTTGTTGTTTCAGTACTTTTCTCTTGCTACTCCACTATACTTTTATTCCCAGAGCTCCTATTTGTGAAACTGCTTTTCTTACAGGAAGGAGTTTACTGTAATTACAAATTCTATGAATCACACTTGTGGAGTAGAGAAAGCATATCATTACAAAAAAGCCCTAAACTACAGTAAACTGGAGATCTATAATCTCTTACTTGGTGCCATTTCTATAGGAGTTCAGCTGCAGAGTTACTATTTCCTTCGATGAACTTGAAGCTTCCCATTGTTCACTCTGCTTTAGACTTCTAGACTCTCAGAAAGAAATCACTTAAGATACATGCCTCAGCTGAGTACTATTTCTCCTACTTTACTGAGGCTTTGTTGGTAAGTTTTCTAAGTTCTACATCATGAAATAAATGCAGCAGAAATGGCCTATAACATTAAAAATAATATTTTAAAAGCATCTACATGTTTTCTTGCATTCAAGAGTTTAGTATATATGTAACAAAAAATTTGCTAAAAATACTCAGAGCATTTTTGTAGTGCAAAATAAGTCAACTCAATATGGCAGACTAATCAGATAATGAACTGACCTACAGAAGTCCCTCCCTTCAGTTTACAAGTCCATTCTTTGTTTCTACAGCCAGTCTCAAACTGATCCCATGTAAGCTACTCATAGCACAATATTTCTTATTCCCCTCCCTTTTTTGGGGGGATTGGGGGAAGCAGGCAGGGTAGAATAGGATGTAAGACAACTCATCTTTTATTAGAATGGCCCATGAACGAATTAGCAGAAAATGAGATGTAGGGATTCTGATATGTTATAGCTCAGGGAACAACAAGAACAGGACTTCTCCCTGCAGGCTAGGGAGCTGAGGAGGATCACACAGCCAACAGGGGCCTCACCAACCAGAGCCTAATCCCACAAGCACCCAAGAAAGGCAAGTAGAAGAGGCCCAGAGACTGTAGTCAGGACCAAGCAACAGCCCAGGTCATAAAGTAGTATCAAGATGATGAGGCAAGTTCAAGTTCAAGCTAGAAAGTAAATCTGTAGATCACAGTTAAGCTTAGGTCCATAGATCACTGGACAAACCCATAGTAATGAGTAAGGGCTAAGGACAAGCTCTGTCAAGGTAAACAATTTTATTGGTTGAAAAAAAACCAACCACAAATATACATGCTGTCAGGTCCAAGTCAGCCTGCAGGTAGAGGTCCAGATCAGGGGACTCTGTGGCTGTAGTCACCAATACAAAATAATATTTCTTCAAGATAGCTCAGATAGGAACTGAAGGTCTTAGGTTGAGCTTAAATAGAGCTTCTGGGCCCACAGGTGTGGGTAAAGGCCCCAGGTGAAGCTGGTCAAGACCATTAAGGCCTATTAGTGCACACAAGGACTTAGTAACATCTATGTTTATTTCAACTTGTATGTTTATTTCCAACCAATGGAATCAATTCATCATCATTACCTTTTAGGCTGCAAATCAGATAATGGGAACGTGAGTGGTTGCGCTCTGGGAGGGAGATTAGTAGTGATTGCAGGGATGATGAAGTATTCCACCTGGGTCTAGCATATAGTCAAGTAAAAGGTTACACAGGGATTCAGCAACTGGCAGTTCAGAAATACTGCCTCAGCATCATTCACATGTAATAGTTGAACGATAGATAGATAAAGAGGATTTGACACCTGTTCCACATATATTCTGTTCCATCCTCCAAAAACTATATTTGACAGTAACCATAGCAGCAAAACTGATTAGGCATGTTTGAATGAATAAATGATGAAAAAGCTTTTTTTATTTAGAGTTTCAATAAAGGAAGCTTAGTACTGTAAACAAGAATATTCAATTATATTTTGAAAAAAATCAGGTGGATGAAATAGCCAAATTGGTCATATTTGTAACAAAAGCAAAATATTACTTTTTAATACAGTACTAAGAAATTATATTCAGCATTGTGTGGCTGAACTCATAAAAGTAACCTTCAGGAGGAGTAGGCATAATTTTTTTTAGAACTATCTTACGGCCTATACCTTTGATATCTTTTCAAGCACTTTCCACTTCTGCTGAGCTGTTTCCCACAGCATGTGTGATTGGGAGACAGGAAGAACAGATGCAAAGCAGATATTATGTTGCTACTTGATGCACCACTGTAAACCACTCAAAATGTGGGAATAGCACACCCTGGGAATCTATAGATGAAGAAAGATTTCTAGAATCCCTCTTTGCTTATCTGAAGCAATACAGTTATACTTACACTGTTAGAAGTTTGCATATTGATCTCCATAACCAAGCAATTTAGTGGCTATTGCAGTGCAGGAGACATCCTTAGAGTGAATTAAACACATTGACATTTATGTCCTACCTTTGCCCTTTAAGGATTTATAAAGCAGACAGGATAAATCCTTTCTCCGCGTGACTTTTACAAGAGTGCATACACATTCCTGGAAACAGGAACTGAAACATCTAAAATAAGCTTTGCTATGTTTTAGAATCTCAATTCAGCCTGTTTCTTCCTGATGACTTTCTGTGAGTTATGATCATATTTATTTGAAAGATTATTATATGTCTGTGTTCCAACCTGGTTTCAAACCTACTTCTTCTAGCAGGTATGAGTTCAAAGCTGAAAAGAAAAGGAAACCTCAGTATCTCAATTCCTGGACTACTGTTACACTTGCTTAACATGGCAGGTTATTGGAGTGTTTAAAATAAGAGAGAAAGACAGTCATCCATATACAAGTATATGAATTAGGGAACTTGAATTGTGAAAAGGGATTTTGAGCCACGCCTCACCTGGCATAAACTGGGCTTATTTAAAGAAGCACAGAGATAATTCCAGTCTCTGTTTCGGCTATCCAAACACAAGCCAGTGGAAAGAAAATGAAGACACCGTTTTATGTTGCCTATGCCAATATGTTATTCTTGGCGGTAGGAAATACTGAAAGTATACTACTGATATGGCCGAACTTCACTCTCTCTGACTGAAGTTTAGCCAAACTTTGGCCTATCTGCAGTCTTCCTTTTAAACATATCCTTGGGTACCTAGGGCAGTCTAATTCTTCCTAATTTTTGGTTAATCTAAATAATGTGAGTCACTTTGCGTTGATTCATTTGCCCACACATAGGCATGCAGTATCTTTTGGACGCTAAGTTATTCCTCAAAGCATTCACCTACTGCTTGAGAAAGATGCAAGTCTTCCACAATCCTGTGTCAGTTCTGTGGACCTCACCTGACTGTATAGGATGCTCTAGGCTGTTCTAAGTGGCATTAAATGCCCATATTTTGGGAGCCAAATCACTCTCTGAGAGCCTGAAAGTTAAATATGGATCTCGTATTGTTTTCTGTTTATGACATCAGAGTTGTAGGGTTTTAATAAAAATAACCAATATGGCATTCGGATACCTAAGGACTGAGTGCAGCACAAAAGTCTGTGAAGTAAGTAATAATTCTGTATTCGAGTACGTTCTTGAACAGTATATGGTTAATAAAGCCAATTGCTTTTCAATGAAAAATAAACATAAAACACATTGGTAAATGAGAGGTGTACTGTAAACTCTGCACGGAATAAAGATCAGGTGCACTGGAACCCATGATTATGCAGTTAGGAGCAAGCACTTTACACTTGCCTGGTTGACATGGGGTGGGCAGTGGACATTGTTTACCTGGAGTTCTCTAAGGCCTTTGATACAGTCCCCCACAGTCTCCTCCTGGACAAATTGATGCATCATGGCCTAGACAAGTGGTCTGTGCAGTGGGTGGGGAACTGGCTGACAGGCTGCACCCAAAGGGTGGTGGTAAATAGCTCCTTTTCCAAGTGACAACCTGTCACTAGTGGGGTCTCCCAGGGATCGATATTGGGCCCAATGTTATTCAATATCTTTATAAGTGATCTGGATAATGGCATCAAGTGTAGCCTGATGAAGTTTGCTGATGACACCAAGTTGAGTGGGGAAGTAGACACTGCAGAAGGGAGAGCTGCTCTGCAGGGAGATCTGGATAGGCTGGAGGAGCAGGCCAGCAAGAACCTTATGAAGTTCAACAAGGACAAATGTAAGATCATGCATCTGGGAAAACACAGTCTGGGAATGCAGCACAGACTGGGATCCACCTGGCTGGAGAGCAGCTCTGTGGAAAGGGACCTGGGGTCCTGGTGGACAGGAAGCTCAACATCAGTCCACAGTGTGCTGCTGCAGCCAAAAAGCCCAACACGATGCTGGGTTGCATCAGAAAGGCCATCGCCAGCAGAGATAAAGAAGTCATCATCCCACTCTACTCAGCACTTGTCGGGCCACACCTGGAGTACTGTGTACAGTTCCGGTCCCCGCTATACAAAAAGGATGTGGACAGGCAGGAAGGGGTCCAGAGAAGGGCCACCAAGATGATCAAAGGACTGGGAAGCCTGCCATATGAGGATAGGCTGGGAGAACTGGGATTGTTCAGCCTTGAGAAAAGGAGGCTCAGAGGGGATCTCATCACTGTGTACCAGTACTTAAGGGGTAGCTACAAAGAAGATGGAGACTCCCTTTTTACAAGGAGTCCCATGGAGAGGACAAGGGGGAATGGAGACAAGTAGCTCTTGGGGAGATTCCGATTGGACGCCAGAGGAAAATTTTTCACGGTGAGGACAGTCAACCGCTGCAACCCAGGGAAGTGGCTGACTCAGCCATGTTGGACACGTTCAAGAGTCGTCTGGAGAGGGTGCTGGGCCATCTTGTCTAGACTGTGCTCTTCTTAGAAAGGTTGGGCTAGGTAATCCCTGAGGTCCCTTCCAACCTGTGATTCAAAAAACGGAAAAAAAAAAAAGAACCCCCCCCACAAATCCCATACATTTACAATTCTGCAGAGAACCTTAATGTCGTTATTCTTCATTTTGGAAGGCAAAATTTTCCACCTTAACAAAATTATTTTTAAATAATGTATGGATTTGTTATATTTTTTTACTTCTCAAGCAAAAAAACTATAGTGTGACCTCATAATGACATCAGCAACAAAGGTTAAGGAGGATGTGGTGGGTTGACCCTGGTCAGCAACTAAGCATCCATCCAACTGGTCATCTCCTCTCTTTCTGCCCCCCAGCAGGTCAGGGGAGAGAATTGGAAGAACGAAAACATTCTTCTCCTCATGGGTCAGGATAAAAACATTTTAATAAGTGAAGGAAGGAGAAAGCAAAAAAATAAAAGTGATGCAAAGGCAATCGTTCACCACCTCCCACATGCAGATTGACGCCTAGCCAGTATCCAAGCAACAACTACCTTGGATAGAGCAAAACCCCAGTTTCAACTGCTGAGTGTGATGTTATGTGTCATGAAGTACATCTTTGGTCAATTTGGGTCAGCTGACCCAGTTGTGTACCCTCTGAACCTCTCGCCCACACCTAACCTCCTCACTGTCAGGAGCAGAGTGAAAAACAGGAAAAGCCTTGACATAGGTCAGCAATAGGTAAAATATTGGTGTGTTATCAACACTGGTTTAATCTCAAATCCTAAACACAGCACCATACAAGTATTAAGAAAATTAACCCTGTCCTAGTGAGATCCAGTACAGAGGACTAGAAATTTTAGGTTCAGGCCACAGAATTCTTTTCTTCAGATAACAGAGGAAATAAATATAAGAATGATTATATAAATCAGATCAAAGACCTTTGCAGTTCATACACTCTCTCTGATAGTTTCTTGCTGTAGATGTCTAAGGAAGACTGAAGACACAGCACAAACATATCAATACTTCCCCCAGTAGGCTGTCATACTTACAAAAATTTCTGGCTCAGAGCCACAGTGTTATCTTTGTATCTAATAATCCATGGGGCTGTTGTCTTGCGATGACTTTTCCCATCTTTCTTTCAAGCTTTTTAAACTGTTATTAGCCACAACATTTGATACACCTGAAAGTATGTTATTTTATGCATGTAACTAACACTCATGGACAATTAGATTAATTTTCGTGCTTTACTGACATTTTTACAAAAATGATTTGACATCATTGTCTTAGATTTTACTCCAATATCTGAAAAACAGGAATTTTTCTCAGCTGTCATGAAGAAGCTAGATTCTGTTCATTTAATTCTTGTTATCCCCTGACTTCAACTCCTTCAGTCCCTCAGGATTACTCAGTTCTTTACACAGTTCTAGCTTCTTGCCTCAATTTCATAGCTGTGGCAGTGCCAATTTTCTACAACGTCTTTAAATCATCTTGTTTTTTACTGTTTACTCAGTCTGTCCTCTAGTCCCAAAGTCCTCCATATGTTCCTTATTCTTATCCTTTTGCTTCATGCCTTTCTGTTTCTTCCAAATACGTATCAAAATCTTACTGCAAATGAAAAACATAAACCAAACAAAAACAGGAACACAGAAAGAAAACCTAATATAAAGGAAAATCTGTCACCTGTTAAACTGACTAGATGTAGTAATGGGAAAGATATGGTGAATAATGCAATTTCATTTTGTAGTGTGCATTGCACTTATTGCAATTATTTATCTTAAATTACATTTAATGCATATTTATGCCAGGTGTGATACTGTTTTATAAATAGATATTACTTAGACTAAATATTTTTATAAACATAAACACCTGTATAATTTAATATTATTTATTATTTAGACACATGATAATAATAAGGTATCAGCTGAGTATTATTAGTCACCCATCCCAAAAAGAATACTGCAGAAGTTGAGGAGGCTTATGTATGAGTAATGGGAACAATCAAAGGCACAGAGAAATTCCTATATTAAGAAAAACTGAAGAAGCTGTCAGTGTTTATGTTACCAAAAAATCCCCAAACAAACCAAAACCAGCGAAGATATGACAAGCCTACAAATTAATGAATGGTTTAGAAAAAATAGATAATGAACTTCTTATCTTCTAACATATAAACAAGGGAACATTCACTAAAACTGAAGACTGAGAATTTTGAAGCCAAGCAAAAGTTAGTACTGAAGAGATTTTTTTTTAATGCTTTACCACAGAAATCTCAAAGGATGAAACTTTAAATTTCAAGAAAAGAAATATTAGTCCTAGAGTTATTTTATTGTAATTAGCTAGAAAATAGTCTAAGGCAGGAACAGTACTCTCAGGCATACACTCCATTCCTCTAATTTTTAGGGATCTGAATTAAATGTGTGTGTTTTAGGCTTTCCCCTAAATCAACATCTAGAGTGCTCCGTCATGTTCTTTCATGATAAAACAGCTGGGTCTATTCCACCGGAGTAAGAATACCAGAGAAAATGAGCCTTATACTTGAGTTCAGCAATATGGTGATCTCGCCAGGCTAGATTTAATAAGGTGAGAGAGATGGGTTTCTTGGCCATTGAGCCAACAAACTATGCTACATGCCTACTTACCCTCCTTGTAGAGGGCCTGGGAAGAGTTTGGTGCCTAGGATGGGATATGAAATTTCATACACACTGAGGAAAATATCTTCAAAGGTTTTTGTGTTAGAACAGTTACATTTAGTGTTTGTTTTTTCTCATGGCTAAAGAGGAAGATATCCATCAGATGAATTAAACAGAAACCAGGAGATTACAAGCAGTGTTTTGAAACAAAGAAGCAGTTAGGCTGAAAAGAAACAGATAAGAAGAATTAAAATATGTAACATGTTCGGAGAAACCTAGGGTAAGAAAGAATAGCAGTCAAAACCTGGTCTGACATTGCCAGAAGTCATGCCATCAACATCACAACCTCAGCCTAGACCCGATACAGCAGCCTCCTTATGGGACATCAGGAGCAGCCTGCATCAAGCTGATGGGTTGTCATTATGTGGTGCAACAACTAAGCACCCCCACTGTGGGTGTGCACGTAATTATGCGTTTATGTAGGAGGGTAAAATTAATTAGAGAAGGGCATAAGGGAACTTTTTAGGTGTTGATTAGCATTTTTTAAATGCCTAGTGTCATGCTTTATCTCTTATTATTGATATTGATCCTGAGTTATCACTGATTGCTAGCTAATTATGTATTGTTAATGAATTAATAAACTATCAATTCTCATTTTGGTTTAAAATATGTGAAAGGAATGCTGATTTTGGCTGAGATGATAGAGTTAAATTCCTTCATAGTAGCTAGTATGGGACTATGTTTTGGATTTCTGCTGGAAACAGTGTTGAAAATGCAGACACATTTTTGTTATTGCTGAGCCTTGACACAGAGTCAAGGCCTTTTCTGCTCCTCGCACCACCCTGCCAGTGAGTAGGCTGGAGGTGCACAAGAACTTGTGGGGGGACAGACCTGGGACAGCTGACCCCAACTGACCAAAGGGATATTCCATACAGATGGAGGACAGGGACATGATTTGAGACAGCTAGCATGGCTTCATCAAGGGCAAGTCCTGCCTGACCAACTTAGTGGCCTTCTATGAAAGAGTGACTACATTAGTTGAAAAGAGAAAGGCAATGGATGTCATCTATCTAGACATTTGTAAAACCTTTGACACGGTCCCTGCAGCATCCTTCTCTCTATAATGGAGAGATACAGATTTGATGGGTGGACTGTTTGGTGGGTAACGAATTGGTTGGAAGGTTGCATCCAGAATGTAGTGGTCAATAGCTTGATGTCCAAATGGAGACCAGTGATGAGTGGTGTTCCTCAAGGTCTGTACTGGGAGCAGTGTTGTTTAATATTTTCATCAATAACATAGACAGCAAGATTGTGTACAAGGTTCTGCAGGTTTGCAGATAAAACCAAGCTGAGTGGTAGTGTTGACATGCCAGAAGGATGGGTGTCATCCAAAGAGACCTAGACAAGCTGGAGAGGTGGGCCTCTTGTGACAACCTCATGAGGTTCAACAAGGCCAAGTGAAAGGTCCTGCTCATGGGTCAGGGCAACCCCCGCTACGAATATAGGCTGGGGGATACAAAGATTGACAGCAGCCCTGCAGAGAAGGACTTGGGGGTACTGGTGGAGGAAAAGCTGGACACAAGCCAACAATGCGCACTTGTAGCCCAGAAAGCCAACTGTATCCTGGGCTGCATCAAAAGCAGCGTGGCCAGCAGGTCGAGGGAGGTGATTCTGCCCATCTACTCTGCTCAGGTGAGACCCCACCTGCACTGCTGCATCCATCTCTGGAGCCCTCAGCACAGAAGGACATGGAGCTGTTGGAGCGGGTCCAGAGGAGGGCCACAAAATTGATCCAAGGGCTGGAGCACCTCTCCTACGAGGACAGGCTGCGAGAGGTGGGTTGTTCAGCCTGGAGAAGAGAAGGCTGCAGGGAGACCTTATTGCATCCTTCCAGTACTTAAAGGGGGGCTATAGGAAGGATGGGGGCAACCTCTTTAGCGAGGCCCGCAGTGACAGGACAAGAGGTAAAGTGTTTAAATTAAAGGAGGGTAGAATTAGACTGGATACAAGCAAGAAATTTTTTTACAGTGAGGGTAGTGAAACAGTGGAACATACTACCTGGAGAGGCTGTGGAGGTCCCATCCTGAGAAACATTCAAGGTCACGTTGGACGGGACTCTGAGCAACCTGATGTAGTTGAAGATGTCCCTGCTCACTGCAGGGGGGTTGAACTAGATGACCTTTGCAAGGTCCTTTCCAACCCATACCATTCTATGATCTGTAATATTCTTTTTTAGGAAGTTTCTAATTGGTGATTTCTGGAAGGTGGAAGGCTGCATGGTTTCCTGGTATGCTCTTGTGCTGTTCTTTATTACTGGTCAGAGTCTCAACAATATATCTGACTTCATTGGCCACTTCAGGCATTTGTGTTGAAAATTATATTTTGCATGCTTAGCAGGTGTGACAGGTCAGCATTACAAAAAAGACATCTCAGTGACATAACAATGCTAGAAAAATGTTAAATCTGTTCTAGTAAAACCTATCTACTAATGAATTAAACAGAACTTCAGAAGAGCTTGTGTTTTAATTTCTACAGCTTTCATAATTATTAATGAAATAAAGAACATCTGTCATATATATTTTAGAAATATATTTAATACAACAATTATTAATTAATTTTTGATCAAGTGCAACTGAAGCAGTGATTCCAATATAGGTCTAAAATAAGAAATAGTTTATGTTTTCTTTTCTTAATTTAATCTATTCTTTAGAAATAATGTTGATGCAATTTTTCAGAGATAAAGAGCTTTGAAATACATGACAACAAAAAGGGGAAATAATTGAAAAGTCATTATCAATTAGTATATAATTATTATACTATCACATGTATAATACACTAATTTATTAATACAGTGTATTTTAAAAGAACTAATATTTAAAAATACATTCTTATATAACCAATACCCTCAGACGACTCTTGCAAAATCAGAGATAATGGCAGACGGGGATCAAAAGCAGGGATGCCATTAGTAGAAATAAAAGTTTTTTATAAAAAGCACTGACATTTCATTTATATACATCTAAAGCATGTGTAGGTTTAACTGTTCTTGAATTATGAAAATGAGGAATCATTAGGGTTTATGTTCATGAAATCTCACTATAACTACACTGTCCTGAACAAATGTACCAGTTTAATCTCAGAGTATGGAGTTATGAACCTTGGAGAAGGTTATAAAAATATTAAAGCAGAAACAGAACTGTAGCTGAATTACCCCATGTTTCGACACATTTATTGAATGACACCAACAGCACAGACTAATCCTAATTATCTGAGCTGTTCCTCATAAGACTTGTGCTCTAGAACCTTCACCAGCTTTGTTGCCCTCCTCTGGACACGCTCCAGCAATTCAATGTCCTTCTTGTAGTGAGGGGCCCAAAACTGAACACAGGACTCGAGGTGTGGCCTCACCAGTGCTGAGTACAGGGGCACCATCACTTCCTTACTCCTGCAGGCCACACTCTTTCTGATACAAGCCAGGATGCTGTTGACCTTCTTGGCCACGTGGGCACACTGTTGGCTCATGTTCAGCCGGCTGTCAACCAACACCCCTGGGTCCTTCTCTGTTGGGCAGCTTTCCAACCACTCTTCCCCAAGCCTGTAGTGTTGCATGGGGTTGTTGTGAACAAAGTGCATCCCTGGCGCTTGGCCTTGTTGAACCTCATACAACTGACCTTTTCCCATCAAGCCAGCCTTTCCAGATCCCTCTGCAGAGCCTTCCTACCCGTGAGCAGATCGACACTCCCACCCAGTTTGGTGATATCTGCAAACTTGCTGAGGGTGCACTCGATCCCCTTGTCTAGATCACTGATAAAATATAAACAAGTCTGGCCCCAAAACTAAGCCCTGGGGAACACCTCTTGTGACTGTCCGCCAACTAGATTTAGCTCCATTCACCGCAACTCTCTGGGCTCAGTTTTTCACCCAGTGAAGACTACACCCATCCAAGCTGTGAGCAGCCAGCTTCTCTAGGGTGATGCTGTGGGAGAAAATGTCAAAGGCTTTGCTAAAGTCTAGGTGGACAACATCCACAGCCTTTCCCTCATCCACCAAGTGGGTCACATGGTCTTAGAAGGAGATCAGGTTGGTCAGGCAGGACCTGCCTTTCTTGAAGCCATGCTGGCTGGGCCTGATCCCTTGGTTGTCCTGCATTTGCCTGGTGAACACACTCAAGATGTATTGCTCCACAATCTTCAAAGTAAGGCTGACAGGCCTGTAGTTCCCCAGATCTTCCTTCCAGCCCTTTTTGTAGGTGGGTGTCACACTGGCAAGCCTCCAGTCATGTGGGACCTCCCCTGTTAACCAGGACTGCTGATAAATGATGGAGAGTGGCTTGGCAAGATCCTCCACCAACCCCCTTTGTACTCTTGGATGGATCCTATCCAGCTCCATAGACTTTTGACTCTCCAGATCGTGCAGAAAAGGTGTTCCATCACTCTGGTCATTTTTGTGGCCCTCCTCTGGACCCACTCCAACAGGTTAATTTCTTTCTTGTACTGAGGCCTCCAGAGCTGAATGCAGTACTCCATGTGGGGTCTCACCAGAGCAGAGCAGAGGGGCAGATAGCCTCCCTTAACCTGCTGGCCATATTGCTTTTTATGTAGCCCAGGATATGATTGGCTTTCTAGGCTGCAAATACGTACTGCTGGCTCATATCTAATTTTTCATCCGCCAGTGTCCCCAGGTACTTCTCTGAAGGGCTGCTCTAAATCCACTCATTGCCCAGCCTATATCCATTTTGGGGCTTGCCCCAAGACAGGTGTGGGAACTTACTCTCGGCCTTGTTGAACTTTTTGAGGTTTGCATGGGCACACTCCTCAAACCTCTCAAGGTCTCGCTGGATAGCGTCCCATCACTCAAGCATACCAGCTGCAGCACTCAGCTTGATGTTGGACTTGGGCAGTGAGCTGTGGACTGTAACTCTTTGGATGTGGCCATCTTGACAATTCCTTCTCCATCTGACAGCCCATCCATCAAATCCATACCTCCTATATGAATTCCCTCCATCAAACCCATATAAAGTGGTTGAAGTATAATTAATTTGAGATCATTGCATAATGGTGGTTTTATCAAGTCAAAATAATTTTAGATGTAATAATCAGATCTATAGAGAGTGTTCCTGTTGACAACTGTGTTTTCTAATTGCTATAAATCACTATATATTTATTACATATTTTCTAGATATTGTCTATTGTATATATTATATATATACAATAATAAAATAATCAGATCCTAGAGTGTTGATATTGGAAACCATGTTTTCCAATTGCTATAAATTGCTTTAATTAATATAAATAGTAACCTATATTTATATAATAATGCACAAATATATAATTGCTCTAGCATTCAGTTCATTGAATCCCGATGATTAGACAGTAGAAGAGTAAGTTAGGGGAAGAGTTATTTTTTTAATCTCATGGAGTGCTTCATAAATATCTAGTTGTGGCTATGAGGAAATGGAGAACAAATACACGTGAATCTTTAGACTGACCCATCCATTGTTACAGCTGATAGGTTTTTAATAATGACAGTTTCATAAATCTTTTTAAGTAAAATCCCAGAGGCTAAAGTTAAAAGGGTGCATGAGCAGCACAGCATTTTTTATCTTCCATCCTCCCTGTCTTTCATCTTCCAGTCTACTCTCTTTTCTAACTTCTCTACCTTTCTGCTTTTATAGTTGGCAGTCAGTAATTTAAGCCTTTTATATTCATCTGTAATATGCCTAATTAAAATCAGACTTTTTCTTAACACTGTATTAAAGGTATCTTTTTCATTGCTTTTCTGTTATGTTGCCTAAAATAGATATGCAAGTTCAGCACTGGAAGGCAATGTCCTATATCACAAGTGAATGCTCAAAGCACTGAATTTTGTATCCATACATCTTCTCAGGCTTAATGCCAGCCTATCCTTTCATCCTCAGGGAACGAATGCAGTTTTCTTAACTTGCTAACCTGCACTTAAACAAAACAGATCTGATGTGGGAACCCCCAGGAACAAATTTAATTGCATAAATATAGGTGTCTAGTGTTATTTGAGATGTCCCAGGGTATCCACATGTGTCTGGAAGGTGGCACAGGACTTTTTTACATCTCTGCCTTTCTGGTATGACAGCAGAGATAAGGTGGCATGTTCAGGTGTCCCAAATACCCACACTTTCTATGACTTTTTTCCAAACAAAAAATAGCAAAGCAGCTATTATTTCTGTTCTTCACTACACCTTAATGCCTGTTATCTGATTCTTGTACTACAGATCTTGTCATCTTAGAAGAAATGATACAAATTTTACTTAGAGGCCTAGATTCTTCTTGAGGGTATGTTTAGATTAACCTCTGAGAATAAAACCCTATGCATGTCCTACCCTCCTGTCCCCCAGAATGTGTTAGCAGACTTGCCTGTATCAGATTTCCTCACTGGGATCAGAATCGTTTCATCTAGAAGAGAAGAAGAGGTGATGTATATCTTGGACTCTTCTCTAGCACAAAGTCAATATGAACCTGTGCCACAGACCCGTACTAGGATCTCTGGACCCAGTAATACAAACAACATTAGTCTGCTATATACCCATTTCATTTTGCATAAGTAGCAAAAAAAAAAAAAAAAAGTTAAATATATTGTTCCCAAATTAATATAAAATAAAGAGGTATCTGTCGTGGTTTAACCCCAGCTGGCAACCAAGTGCCGCACAGCTGCCTGCTCACTCCCCACAGCATGATGGGGGACAGAATCAGAGGAGTAAAAGTGAGAAAACTCATGTGTTGAGATAAAGACAGTTTAACAGGTAAAGCAAAATCTGTGTGTCCAAGCAAGCCAAAACAACAAATGCATTCACTACTGCCCAAGGGCAGGCAGGTGTTCAGCAATCTCCAGGAAAACAGGGCTCCATCATGCATAATAGTTACTTGGTAAACATATGTCATGACTCTGAACATCCTCCTCTTCCCTCTTCCTTCCCCCAGCTTTATATGATGAGCATGACATCATATGGTATGGAATATCCCTTTGGTCAGTTGGGGTCAGCTGTCCTGGCTGTGTCCCATCACAACTTCTTGTGCACCCCAAGCCTCCTCACTGGTGGGGTGTTATGAGGAGCAGAAAAGTCCTTGACTCTGTGTAAGCACTGCTTATCAATAACAAAAAACATCTCTCCATTTTCAATACTGTTTCCAGCAGAAATCCAAAACATAGCCCCATATTAGCTACTAAGAAGAAAATTAACTCTATCCCAGCCAAAACTAGCATAGTATCAAACTAACTGTTTTTGAAGGATTTGTAGAGAAGTTCTTACTAGTAATTTTTAACAGATATTATGTTATTTGAGGCTTTAATTAAAAAAGAATTTCAAATAATCTTTGCAATTTAGAATATGTCCAAATTGTTCTCTGGTGTAGTTTCTCTAAGAGGATATAAATGAGTGATATTTTAATATTCCTAAAATAAGTAGAATTTTTTAAAAATACTAAAGCACTATTTGTGTATAAAAACTGTCAAACTGGGAATATTAAGTACTACAGTGAGTAGTGAGGTTGAGAATATTCTTTGATCTTATTTTAAAGTCTTTATATCTTTATTTTTCATAAGGAAACAGAAACCAAACCAAGCATTTGTCAGCTTAGGTAAAATGTTATGTCAGTCTTGACAAATATCTATCTACTAGAGAAGAGTGAAAATCTACTTTCAGGTAAAATTCTGTTGTTTTTAACAAATTCATATGTGATATTAAAATCAAAGTCCAAATAAGAAAGAGATGAGAAATCCATATGTGATTTATCATGTATGGTAGACTTACCAATATTTTCTTACGGTTTTGAGAATTACAAATTATTCTAATATTTTTATGACTACAAAAAGGGGTATGTTCAAGTGCATAACATATACTCTGTAAAGAGATACACAGCATATTTTTTCCTCATATGACCCAGTGGTTCTACAAGACAATACACAACCAAAGCAATACCTATATATTCAATGAAGTAAATTTACAGGACTCTATCCTATTAATCTTTAATTTTCCTGTAATTCTTCAGGGAAATGTCTTGAATCCAATCACAAGATGGTTATTTTTTCATTAGAATATCTTCTTGCTTCTACTTTTGCCCTTTAGCAAACCTGAAAAGATGGGACATTCTGGGTTGTGGCACTATTAACTGTGTATATGAATGAAGTATTTTATAACTCTGGTTCAGCATTAGAACAACAGGAAGCAGGCCTGAAAGCTAACAACATAGAAACAAGTGACAGTTCTTTTTTCTTAGAGAGACTTCTAGGAACGGTGGGAAGAAAATACTTCCTGCAAATCCCAGCATGATAGGTGGGTTAGTTCAAAGGTGGAGGAAACGTGATTAGAATCAACGTGTAAAGTCATTTTTTTTAATCCTGTCTCACAATTTCATAATAAATATATCTCTACAAAGAAATATAGATTTGGATACCTAAATATTCTGTTTAGGCAGTCCAAAAAAGTGGCGTCTGTCATTTTCCACACACATAAGTTTGGTAACAGATACATAAATGTTTCCTATCAAGCAAAAGAATACACTGTGGCTTCT
Organism: Phalacrocorax carbo; assembly: GCF_963921805.1. NCBI lineage: Eukaryota > Metazoa > Chordata > Aves > Suliformes > Phalacrocoracidae > Phalacrocorax > Phalacrocorax carbo. The sequence goes on from NC_087513.1 coordinate 168,173,857, forward strand.
GAGGTCAGAAAACAGCTGACCTTAGATTTACAGGGACATACCCTCCTCTCACATAAGGCAAATTGTTCTTGCCTAAATAAAATTCTACTGTTATACCCTCTTGAACTTAAATGCATGCTATATATGATAGAGTATTAAAAAAAATATTGTAGAAATCTAAACATTTTCATCCTTACATTTTTAACAGACCTACGTAAACGAGTTTGCTGTACTAATAGTAACCAGACTGTCTTTAAACTGAACACAAAATTTTAGTGAAAAGGCTTGGTTCACCGATTCTTGATACATAAATACACAGACAAAAAATTTTTTTAAAGCGTACTTAGAAACCCTGAAAATGTATTTCTTTTGCAGGAAATAAAATTTATGACGTAAAAATTCAAGGAATGTTATTTTTCATGTCAGTCGCCTACTCAGAGGAGATCTGAGAAGAAGGTTTTGTATTCATTTATTAACATTTATAAGTTTGAACTACCAAAAAGTAGACTAGGATTTCTAAATGACCTCAAAAGGCAGGTGAAAACTGTTGGAAATAGGTGGTAGATAGTTTCCTTTGCTGAGTTTTCTGTATCATGGCACATGCTTCACAATCCTAAATGTCCTGAATAAGTCTTCAGTGAGAGATCTACCCTTCATTCTCTGGCTCACCACTGAGCAGCATCTTGATATCTCTGGCCTGCCATCTCACACGTCCATCAGGCCATGAGAGCTCTCCAGCTCACTCTCTAATCTTGGGAATTAGGCAATTGCATGCACCCCTCTGCCATGACAATCTTTTGCCCAGAGATGACTTCTGCCACGGCTTCAGCTTGCAGATCTTAATGCCCATCCATCCCCATTTTACAGATATCTGATTAATCTAATGACATCCCATTTCTGATATCAACATTCGTTCTTATGGTTTAATACAAAATTGACAGCGCAGACACTAAATGGACTTGGACACAAATGGACATTTGGTTACAGATATGTTTAATGTTAACAAGGGATATGACCTCTCTGTCCCATGAGGAAGATAATGTAGTCCTGGAGGAAGGTCAGGTAGGCCAGTGCAGGGGTCCTGGCTGTACCATGTGTGATCCTGGGGCCAGGCCCTTGGATCCCCTCTGTTCTCTCTCCAAGGTCTCTCAGGGTCTCTTGTAGGCCTCTCCCTGAATTGTCCCAGATCCTGTCAGTTAAATGCCTGGGTAGAGAATACCTATTTCTGATCAGCCTGTTCAGATTTCTGAAACACCTAAGCAGGCTGTCACCATTGCAGGTACACAGTCTGCCTTTCTCAAAGGCGCTCTGCATCTCTCACAGAGGCTGATGTGCCTCTTGCCCTTAAATTAGTACCTTGTTCATGTCTACTTCCTTACAAATGAATTTCAACCATTCCCAAACCATGACAATTACCACAGGAATATGGGAAGAGGCTGAGAAAACTGGGTTTGTTCAGCCTGAAGAAGTGAAGGTTACAGGGTCCTTATTTCTGTCTACAACTACCAAATAGGAGAGCATGGAGAAGATGGAGCCAAAACTCTTCTCCAATGTGGAGAGAGGACAGTGGAGGAGAGAAAGAGAGAGAAGGATTTTGTATTGAGCAGAATGTAAAAAAGACAGACCAACACATAGGAAAGGTAAAGAGAGAGGATGAAGCCAACAACAACCTCTAAGAAACTGTCAAAAAATCACAGCATTTTTTCCACCTCAGTGTTTGCGAATCCAGGGCTGCTTGCTTTTTCTTTTAGAGGAATGAAGTTACGTGTTTGCATTTAAATGGTCTGCACTGGAGTGCAGTGCTTTCATTTTTTCAGATGATTTGTTTTTATTATTGCCTTGACCTCATATTCTAACTGAACCGTATGTTTTTGAAAGAAGTAACAAAATCCCCCACAAAAGCCAAGCATTGCCATGGTTATGTGAAAAGAAGTTCATAAAGAAGAATACTTAAGGACCTGGCTCAGCTTTTAGATGTTTATAGCCTCAAGCAAAAAATGTAATGGGTTGGGTAATTTAAAGTAAACATAAATGACATATTTAACATTTTAAAAAATTCAAAAATTAAAAGAGTGTAAAAGCCTATTGTTATAGAAACCTAACTATGAGTTTCATATTGAAAAGGAGAAAAAGAGGTAATGATCTGTCTCATTTTGTTACCAGCTCTAATAAATGGCTAAATAGCTAGATTAAGGTTTTGATTAAACCTATTACAAGAAGTAAAATCCCAATGTTATAACATAGCCTTCATTTAATTTAAATAATGATTTCTAGATGTAGTTGTATATACAAAGAGTAATATGATCCAGGCTCCTACTAGGTGTTATATTTTTCTTGCTAGGAAAATACAGAATGGTCAATATATGTAGTATAGGAAAAGGCTTAAAGAATTCAATTAAAAACGTATAAATAAGAAAAAGTTATGGGAAATGCTAAAACTTTTAAGGGGGTTATTCAATTTTTCTTTTTTTAATCTTTTTTTTTTCCTTTTCTGTGGGGGTATTGAAATTCAACTTACCATATTAATCACTGGGTTTGGGTGTAGGATGGTCAGATATAGTAGGAGGTTACTCAATCAAAACTGATGCTGATAACATACTTTGAGTTTCACAGAGGGTAATGGTGTCCTTCTCAGGTGGCAAGTAAGATGTATCTCAGAGAAATATGTTTGAATCTGTGGGACTAAATACAAACTTCAGTTGTCCCTCACATGAAGCTACTGTGAGCGCTGTATACAACTGTCATGTATGTGTGCATATACATAGTCTAAGCCTTAAAAAGGTACTATTATATGACTAAAAACAGTACTTTTAGCTAACCTGCAGACTTGGAGGATGATGTGAACTTCAGGTCTTACTTCACTGTATGGTCACTTCTGAACATGAGTTTCTGAATCTGTATAGGTGTTTGCAGACTACAGGCTAACACTGTATTTTGTTTGTTCTTGTCTCATTATTTTCAGGTTTCCAAAAATGAATGTCAAATCCCTTTATAGGAAACCACAGGAGTAGCCTTTATTAGCAGTTAGTGGCAGGTGTTCTGTCTCCTGGCTTTTATGAGTCTTCTGCAGATTCAGAATAGACAACAGCAAAAGAAGAATAGATAATTACAAAATGACAGAATCCCAGGTTGGAAGAGACCTCAGGGATCATCTAGTCCAACCTTTCTGGGAAAAGCGGAGTCTAGACAAGATGGCCCAGCACCCTCTCCAGACGACTCCTGAAATTGTCCGATGTGGCCAAGTCAACCACTTCCCTGGGGAGATTATTCCAGTGTCCTCACTGTGAAAAATTTCCTTTGGTGTCCAATCGGAATCTCCCCAAGAGCAACTTGTCTCCATTCCCCCTTGCCCTCTCCATGGGACTCCTTGTAAAAAGGGAGTCTCCATCTTCTTTGTAGCTACCCCTTAAGTACTGGTACACAGTGATGAGATCCCCTCTGAGCCTCCTTTTCTCAAGGCTGAACAAACCCAGCTCTCCCAGCCTATCCTCGTATGGCAGGCTTCCCAGTCCTTTGATCATCTTGGTGGCCCTTCTCTGGACCCCTTCCTGCCTGTCCACATCCTTTTTGTATAGCGGGGACCGGAACTGTACACAGGACTCCAGGTGTGGCCTGACAAGTGCTGAGTAGAGTGGGATGATGACTTCTTTATCTCTGCTGGCGATGGCCTTTCTGATGCAACCCAGCATCGTGTTGGGCTTCTTGGCTGCAGCAGCACACTGTGGACTCATGTTGAGCTTCCTGTCCACCAGGACCCCAGGTCCCTTTCCACAGAGCTGCTCTCCAGCCAGGTGGATCCTAGTCTGTGCTGCATTCCCAGACTGTGTTTTCCCAGATGCATGATCTTACATTTGTCCTTGTTGAACTTCATAAGGTTCTTGCTGGCCCACTCTTCCAGCCTATCCAGATCTCCCTGCAGAGCAGCTCTCCCTTCTGCAGTGTCTACTTCCCCACTCAACTTGGTATCATCAGCAGACTTCATCAGGCTACACTTGATGCCATTATCCAGATCACTTATAAAGATGTTGAATAACATTGGGCCCGATATTGATCTCTGGGGGACTCCACTAGTGACAGGTTGCCAGTTTGAGAAAGAGCTGTTTACCACCACCCTTTGGGTGCAGCCTGTCAGCCAGTTCCCCACCCACTGCACAGACCACTTGTCTAGGCCATGATGCATCAATTTGTCCAGGAGGAGACTGTGGGGGACTGTATCAAAGGCCTTAGAGAACTCCAGGTAAGAAATGTCCACCGCCTGCCCCATGTCAACCTGCCAAGTCACTTTGTCATAGAAGGCCACCAGGTTTGTCAAGCACAATCTGCCTTTAGTGAAGCCATGTTGGCTTTTCCCAATCACGTGCTTCATTTGACTTGTGATGGCCCCCAGGAGGATTCGTTCCCTAACTTTCCCAGGGATTGAAATAAGGCTGATGGGCCTAGAGTTACCCGGATCCTCCCTCGAGGATATAATATTGTATCCTTTTTCAGTCAGATGTGTGCTGTGAGGAAGTAGTCATTGACAGAGAAGGGAATAATAATTGCAAGATTTGTGAGGTATTATTGAAAGGAATAATGTTTTAAATGGGAAATCTATTATCTGCATAGAGCTTACCTCTTTTGAGAGATACCTGCCTTATACAAACTTATGAATGGCATAATTAAATTGTGGAAATTTTTGTGCAAAAGGATGTTGTGAAGGTAAAGAATATGATAGATTTTAAGAGTTGTCAGATAAATTACTGGTGCCTGTGGTTATTAATTATCTTCTGTAATAGAAAGTGCCTAAATTACTGACTGGAGGAAAATGAAAATGAATAGTTAATGAAGGACTGTTTTTATGACTCACTGTTAACTACAGGCAGAAACAGGAAAGATAACTTTCAGTGAAGCCAGATTTTATTTTGGCCCATGCTTAAGATCAGTGGTCATGTGCTTTGTTTAATCATAGGCAACTGACTGAAGAAAGTTTCCATGCGACTCTACTGCTGAGAGGAATGGTTTTCACTGATCTTACTGCCATTAGTAGTATGCTAAGGAGCTCACACCTATCACCTCCCTCTGTATTGCTGATCAGTGGTTGTGCCTCCTTTTTACTTAGTCTCATAGTCAAGCCCAGGTTCACTATGAAAAGGCTGGAAAGAACTTCTGATCTTTAGGGGAAAATTGTAAAGTAGCATTAATCTCTACTTTCTTTTGCCTTTACACTTTTAGTTTATCATAGCAAATTTGTGGAAAAATAGATACAAAGATTCTTTTTTTGTGTCGGGGTTGGTTTGGGTTTTTTTTTTCACATTTGGAACTGTCCAACAGTATGAATGTGCTCACCAACTTGTTGAACTTTGTTAGACCATGCAACATTTCCCAGGTTTAAAATAGATTCTTCAGTCACCCTGAAATAGCTCTTTTTCCTCTTTTTATCATCATAATCCATCAGTAAAGAATTATGGAAAATATTCACAAGTAAATTGCAGTCCTCTTGTGAAGTCTATTTTTATTATAACCTGGAAAGTAAATAAGAACCACAAAATGTTTCTATAACTAAACCCAGGAGAAACACTTTTCCTTCCAACATCTAAGAATATTGTTCCTGTCAACATTTTCATCAAACGTTATTCATAAAACCTTATGCAAAACTGTGTATTTCTTACTTTCATTGTGTTCAGTATGTATCCTAGTGTGACTCTATCTCTTTAAAAGATAATTTTCCTGTCAATGCCTGTACAGTAAAATATTCTAATTGAAAGGAGAAAGGGATAACTTTCTTGTATCATCTATACAGATACTCTCCTAATATAATTGAACGTGCAGGGTAATTAAATAATTATTTTCACATTTATTTTAAATTCTGCTGTAATTACAGTTCTATACTTTGTTCAAAGACATGTGACTGTCTCTGGAAGCCTGAATATAGTTTCCTAAAATAAGTAAATACACCACTTCTTTCTTACTGCTCCCCATTGTTTGAACAATATCTTGCTAGTGATTTGAGATTGCAATCCTAATTATAGCAGAAGATTGGACAACCCTTAGGTGGGGTTGACTTGTATAACTCAATGTAATTCCATGGAGCTGTGCTGATTTTTTGTAACTGGGGATCTGGTTTCACATTTGTGATTCTATGCCTAATATTCAGTTTAAGAAAAATTAGGCTTTTCTAAAGATAAAATGTTGGATTGTGATTTCACTGTTATTGGTCTAGAACTGGAATAATATAAATTACTTCAGTCCTTACGTAACCGAACATGATCTACCCGTATGCAGTGAACATGCAGTCATATATGGAATCATCCTCAGACAATAACTATTAGCATAAAGACACTATAATGATTCTGTTGGTTAAATAAAAACTACCAACACGATTCTATGTTCTGCAATATGGGTTTATTCAGCTCTCAGCAAGCCAGCTGTGTGGAGTCAAGAGCTCCTTCAGAGAGCCCAAAGGGAAGGAAAAAACCAGCAACCTCTCAGTGAACAAGCGTGCCCTATGGCTAAAGTGTATATAAATTCTGTTATCACATATCTTTCTATTTTAAAAATCCAGATTAAACACGGAAATAAACTGAATGTTAATTTATACATCTGGTGTCTGGGAAAGTTTTCTAAACACCTAAACTTCTAGGTTTAGCTCATGATAGAAAAAACATGGACTGTCCTTTTTGATGATAATGCCACAGGGAAAAAAGCCAAACAGAGAACCAATATAAATGCACTGTTGGAGTCTTGTTCAATGTTATGTGTTATTTTCTTAGCTCTGAGAGTTAGAGGGTATGGAAATAAAAGCTTCTTCAGAACAGCACATATGGTGAATTTATAATGTGTGATCAGGACAAAACATGAATTACTGTGACTAGTCCATGAGTGTACATTTCAGTGATTTTAATTAGAGATAAAAATATTTTCATACCCTCAGATGCCTGTCACGATTTTTGTCTTGATATTCCAAAAATTCATCTTCTATTTCTAGCAAAGCACTGTTATTAACAAAAGTGGACTTGGCACTGCAAGTTTTCAACCAGCTTTACATGTTCTTTCATTAACACTATCACAGCCATTGCTCTTTTGGTAAGAAGCTCTTGAAGTGACACAAGTATAGTCATAGTCTTTTATTAATATATGAAATAACTCCTAGAAAAGTCAGAACTAATTCCTTCAAGTTCATTATCTGTGGTTTTCTGATGCATTTAGACTTCTTATTTTTGCATGCTGCAAAACATCTCAGGGATCTTAACCATTAACTGACCAAATTAGATGCCTGCTGGAGCCTACCATAGCATCTGGTCTACAGCCTGAGTTTCTCTTTTTATGAAAACAAGGACATGGTGTAGTTTGCATTCAGTTCTAACCCAGCTGTGGAGCTGGGAAGTGGATAAGGCTGGAGTTTGAACTGGAAAATGCACATGGCATTCTTTAAATGAGGTGTAGAAAGCATTTTCTGAGGATGGACTTTGTGTTATGGATAATATTGTTGAAGGAGAGTTATTCAAGCTGACCCAGCATGAATAGTAATGAGATGTATACTGCTAAGGCGAAACAGACAGCTTCTAAGTATTACCACTGATACAGACCTTATGTATCAAGTAAAATCCAGAAAGATGTGTGCATCCCTAAAAAGTTCTGGTCCAAGATTGACAGTATGCAAAGTTATGGTTTTCTGACACTGTAAAGTTCATTAAGCAGCCTCTGGAGAACTGTAGCCATAGATGTGCTCAGAAGATCATGCTTACTAGCGTCACCAAAATCAGGAATAAACCTTGTAACACCAATGTAGTGTTAAAAGGGAGACACCTTTATTCACGGCGCCAGATGCACATTAGGACGAGTGATCCCCCCTGCATCCAGCTCCGTAAATAAAGAATGCCTGCCTTTTAACACTACATTGGTGTTACGAGGTTTATTCCCAATTTCAGTGATGCTAGTAATCTACCTTGTAGCAAAAGAAATTATGCTTGCAGGAAGATATAAACAGTGCTTTCCTTGGCATGTTGCTGTACTGACCAGATTTTAAGTAAAGTCATAGTCAGTTGTAAATGTGCAGCATTTTTTCAATGAGCTCTTGATCATTTGTCTCAGAAGATGCATTTTTTTAAGGTATTTAATGTGGGTAGAAAGGATTGTAAATGAATACTTCACAAAGTAAATCTCGACATACTACACAACAGCAGTCAAGATGTTTGTACAAGACAGAAACTAATAGTGTGTTCCCAGTGCATATATTTAGCCCTGAAATAAAACTACAAAAGAATTCACATGCACACTTATTGTTAGAGCTCTGTCTTCTATTTTTATGCTTCTTAATTTGTTCAATTCTTTTTTTTTTTTAACAATTTTTTCTCCTCAGACAGCTCTTGGTATCACAAATTATATATACGTAAGATCTCATAATCTTTTTCTGTTTCTGATAAAACCACAGACCTCATCCCATACAATAAACGCACTTGCAAAGAAAACAAACCAAAACAGGCAACTCCTTTGTTCTTACTGATGATTTTCTTATATATGGCCCCCCATATCTACTGTTTTAGGGTGGGTGTGTTCCGAAGACCTGTAGAATCACAGAAAATATTTTGGTTGCAAGGAACCCCTGGAGTTCTTCCAGCTTAACTTCCTGCTTAAACTGTGTCTAACTTCAAAGCTAGATGGAGTTGCTCTGGGTCTTGTCCAGTCATGTTTTGTGTATCCCCAAGAACAGAGATTCCACAGAAATTTAGTTCCACAGTCACTTCGTGAGAGAGCATCCAGTTTGCACCAACATGCCAATAACTTCTGTGTGAGTCATATGTTGGAATTGTTTCTTAACAGCCTTTATGGTATGAAATTTAGTTTTTGAGCTGACATAACTATATCTCACAGTTAAAATTATTTCCTCATCTAGATTGTACAGATTTATTTCTTTTTTTTTCTTTCTTTCTTCTTCTCCATACTATACGCAGCTTTGGAAGACTACAGAGATTTAACCTCTGAGGTTTTGAGTTTTTACCTCATTTGCCTCTAATCATGCCTGTTTACTCTCTGGTCAATACTAACCTTGAAAATGAAGAGGATCAAAATAGGACTATTTTCTGCATTTCATCACAAATTATGTACAATATATTATAATAATTCTTTAAGCATGCTACCTATCCAGGTGTCAACACTCTCTGGAAAAGGTAAGAAGCCTTCCCATTCCTCAGTCTCTTGAAAGACCCTCCTTTTATCACTTCTACTGAACATACCTGATCTGAATTGCTCTCATGCTCATACTACCTGAGGACTGTTGTCACTTACAGACTCAGTAGACTGAGGAAATATTTTGGGTGCAATTACTAGTTAGTTCCTTCAGAAACTGAGCAAAGGAATCTTAGTATTGTTCTTGGATGCAGTTAGGCCAGGACTGGCTAGCCTGTTAATTTCTTCTCTGCACTCTCCTACTACAGCAGTCACTCTTTGTGTAACCTGCTAGGGGCTGTGCAAAACTCATTACTTCTTTTTAATCACAGATGTCATGTTGTCCACTACAGATCTGAGTCAGCCCTCACTTCACATTCGTTTTCTCTTGTGATAATTTTCAGAACTTCCTAAATCTAGTTTAAGTTATTCCTGAACTAGGTTAGAGATAAATAGCACATTTGTGGTTAAAGGGTCAGCTATTCATCAGTTCCTCCCTTGTAAATTTATGTGGCCAGATGGCTTTACAAGGCCCTCAATACCACTTGAGTGACAATACCTCCCACTGATTCTGTAAAGCATTTGTAATTTATCATGTGTTGCAAACACTTTCGGGAATCTTCCTCTACAATCAATGCCCTAGATACTAAGGAACCAGATCCAAAAGTGAATTGAGGGATCTAAAAAAAATTTTATGTGGGCATTCAGCCTAAATCCAGATCAGAATTTAATGAATTTCTTACAGCCATGGTTTTATATTAAAAAAGAATAAAATTCAAGATAGATCTTTCCATTTCCTCTGCAAATTATCCACTAATGTTAAGTTCTGTGGGGTTTTTTCATTCTTAGTATTTCCCTAGTTCAAGCAGTCTCTTTGTGGTGTCTTCTTGTTTTCAAAAGTCTCCCAAAAGTTCCATTCTATGTTGTAGGAAGCCAGGTGTTGTTTGGTTGGTTTTAGGTTTTTTTGTTGTTTTTTTTTTTTTAATCTGGCCATAAATTATAGTCCATACATAATTTTCTCTCTCAGCTTGTTATTTAGAATAGGACATTTCTCTCTCCTGCCCTATTTTTATTTGAAGTTGATACTGCGATGCTTCATACATCATCACAAATAGTATCCAAATAATAGAGCCCAATTTTCTGAAAATGAAATCTGCAACTACATCTTCCAGTCTTAAATGCTTAAGTCATTCTTTTATTTATTGATTTTTTATACGTTTCATCCAAAATTTATTAATAACTGAAACACAAATTATATACCTCCTGAATTTCTTGCTATATTTTTCTATATTTTTCTATATTTATGTAACTTATAAGTTGATGTATTATAGTCGTACAGCACTATAAAAAGTATGCAACCTCTTAATATTTGGAGCAGGATTTGCTACCAGATAAAATTTCAGGACTGGATCAGTCACATCCTTTAACACAGCCAGGAAAATTAAGAGTATTTTCGGAAAGAGACTAGTGACCGTACAAGTAGAATCAGACACTCAGAAATGACTGAACAGTGTCAAGATCTCATGAGCAGAAGATAGGTAACAAAACAGGTATCTTGTAGATGAGCAGAAAATTAGAATGAGAACATTTCTCAAAACTAACCTGCTCAAGATCACAGTTAAGATGATACTACAAGGAAAATAAAGATGGGGTAATGGCAGAATAACAGCAAACATAAATTGTATAGTTGTTTTTTCATTACCTTATGACAGCACTGGACTGAAAAAGTACCTAGAAAGACAATGACACTTGTTAGTGGGAGAGATAATAAAAGTCCTTCTGTTATGTAACAGCTATGTCTGATGCTGATGAGATGGGCACGTAGAACTTAGAATTACAGAACTGTTTGCTTCTCAGCATCTCCTGGATGAGAATATAAGGTATTTTAAAGGAAAACTGAAAACACCTCCAAAATACAGCATATCCCTGCAAGCTTTTCTGATATTTCTATTGGTACTACAGCACATTTTTGTCTCTTGTTCTGGACAGCAGTAAATGTAAGACATAATGAGGAACAGCAGGAAAAACACTGTGATTTTAAGAGTCTACAAAAACATAGAATAGCTTTTCTTCCATCTAATTTTGTGAATAATACAAATGTCTTATATAATTTTTTGATTGTTTTACAATAAGTGCAATAGCACTGAGGTTCGGAACCTTACCAGACTAAACTTGGTTTAATTCCTTTCTGTTCAAGATCACACAGTATTTTTTTAAAGAATCCACAACAGAGATTTAGATTATACTTGATAAGTTGGGGTATCCAATTGGTAGATATGTACATACTAAATACATGGGTTAAGTGTGCACTTATATGTCCATACTTATTAAAATTTCTTTAACTTTACCATTACTACTTTATATTTATCTTTATTGACAATTTTAGTTGGAAATTATGGAGGGTTTACAAAAATGAACAGTATATGAGGGCATACACTTATACATAATCTACTATGGAAGGGCTGTAAAAATTAGTAAATAGATGCTGTACATTTTCTGGTACAAAAGGACTGGAAAAAAAACCCCAGCTGAAAACAACAGTATTTTCTCTTAAGTTACCTTCATGAAGTTGTGTTCTTGGTTCATAGTTGTTGATAAGGTATAGGTCTTTCATGATGGGCTTTGTCCTCAGATTCAGATATTAGAACTTAAGGTGTCTAAAATACAGCTGTTAATAGCCTTTTGGGAACTCTGAATTTTTGTTTTGTATGGGTCCCCAACTGAACTTTTATTTAATTTTTTAAGCGGCAGTGGTCATGGCCTTAAAAATGTCAGCTGATGTTTGCACTGCAGTCTTAACAAAGATCCTCTGAGGACTAAGTTGAAGACACGCATCATTTTACTAGGTGACAGATGTTAGCAAATTGCACTGAGTACAAACACAAAATAAACACTTAAAAATGGGAAAAAATAGCTTTTCACTAAGACTATATTTTTGATGTAGGAGTTGTCTATATACATGAGTCGTGCAGTTATGATCCTACAGATCATGATCTTAAATACAGATTCTGAGTCAGCATACACTTTCAGACATATATTTACACTACCCTGCTCACTCACAGCTACCCAGCTTACTTTTATTTTAAGAACTGTGCTTCAAAATAAAACATAGGCTTAAATATACTATGAGGTTTTAACCACGTTCTTTGGATTTGCATTACATTTCAGGTTAATTTTCACAGAAATACTGCAATAACTTATCAGATATGAAGTATCCTGTTGCAGACCAACAGAATGCTGAAATCTTTTGTTTCAGCCAAGATCCTGGTATGTGTATGATACTCTTATTCTCAAACATTTAGACTTTTGCATAGGTCTTAAGCTGTATTAGTTAGCATACATTAGCATAAATTAGCATAAGAACATAAGTTAAATTAAGAAGTAATGCTATAAGGGAATACATTAAAAAGGAAATAATCATAGATGAGAACACTTAAGAGGTGCTGAATGTCCCACATCTGACATTTAGATGTATTTAAACACAGAATGATGAAATTGGACTAGTTAGCACTAGTTTGATTTCAAACTATCAGAATGAAGTGCACTTTCTTGGAATATTTATATTCAGATAACTTTACAATAATGATTTTATGATAAAAATATGTCTGACATAAAACTCTGAGATTTGACAGTTGGATTCCAGAGCAGAGGCCGATCAAGTTTATGGTTTTCAAATATTTTGTACCTGTGACCCTACAAAAAATTTTTTGTGACCATGCATATGAAAGTAGTTTATTTTTTCTTTTTTTTTTTAATTAACCATCATGGACAAAATAGCTATGCAGATCACAAACTTCTTTCCTTCAGCATTCTAATTCTCTTGAAATAAGTCCTGCTGCTATGTTTCAGACTTCTGGTTATCTTCCCACCTCCCTGTGAACAAATTACTTCCTTTCCCTTCTCCCAGCTTCATCTGTTCTAGCACTTGATTTGCTTTTTTTCATATTTGTTGTTACTATTCTTTAAGATTTAACTGGGAATATAATGTCTCCAGTAGTGCATCTGTGTTGCTTAAGTTTTTTCTAATAAAATCATCAGGATACATACACTGCTATTATCTTCTGCATACCTGATGACTTGAACTTTTGATAGAATAACACTATGTTTGACACTACTGAGCAGACACTATTAGATAGCATGGCCTACAAATTCAATAACAGAAGGGCTTGAGTGGGAAGATGTAAGTAGAAATATTGTGAGTATTGTGTCTGAGATGAGCTGTAGACAAGATGTCTAATCAAGAGTGAAACTGGCTAAACTGTGAAAAAAGAGGAAACAAAGCACTAGCCTGAATTAAAAAATTGGCATTGCACCCATACTTGCTTAAAACCTTTTACAGCTACTATCCAACTGCAGTCCTGTTCTATACTGGAAAGTCTAACTTATTTTTATCAGTTGTCATTAATTTCTTCTCCAAATATCATTTAGATCAGAGCTGGTAATAGTAAAAAATGGGACTTAGGCAGATTTTGTCTTGGCCGTGGGAGCAAAAGGCTAAAAACCTAAGGTGCACCTGAACACCTTTTAAATTTATAGCTGGTCCTTTTTTTTTACACTTTTCCTCAGCACTTTGAAGGAAGCAGTGAATAACAAACAGGACACAGTAAAGGTTTTCATAGAAATTTTACATAGGAAAAGCCAGAGGAAAAAGATCTGAGGATGACTCCTAGAAGCAAGTAAGTTTGGTAAATTTTTAATTTTATCAGTCAATGCACTGTGGTTTAAACCCGATCGGCAACTAAGCATCACACAGCCACTAGCTCACCCTCCCCACCCCCGCAGTGGGATGGAAGAAAGAATTGGAAAAAAATGTAAAATCTGTGGGTTGAGATAAAGACAGTTAATAGGACAGCAAAGGAAGATTAATAATAATAATAATAAAAAACAAAAGTTGTGATGCACAATGCAATTGCTCACCACCCACTGACCTATGCCCATTCCATCCCTGAGCAGTGATTGCTGCCCCCCGGCCAGCTCCCCCCAGCTTATATACTGAGCATGACATAGGGTATGGGATATCCCTTCAGCCAGTCTGGGTCAGCTGTCCTGGCTGTGCTCCTTCCCAGCTGCTTGTGCACCACGCAAAGCACAGGAAGCTGCAAAAGTCCTTAATTAGCGTAAGCACTACTTAGCAACAACTAAAACATCAGTGTGTTATCAACATTGTTTTCGTCTTAAACCCAAAACACAGCACTATACCAGCTACCAGGAAGAAAATTATCCCAGTCTAAACCAGGATGCAATGGATGTTATTTTGGTTGTGGTACTGCATTTTGGGTCAGTGCTTGAGTCAGCCAAGACCTCCTAACTGGTTGCTTTTGGATGTGAAAAATATTGACTTGTCAAAGTGATCACAATGATGAAGCAGAGCTTCCTTTGGCCTGAGACAATAAGCGGAAGCTGCTATGCAACCACAAGAGAGTGTAGTAGCTGTTAGTTTGCACTGGGAGTAGGAATCTCTAAGAGTATAAAAATCACTTCTCCCTGAACTTTACACTTTAAAGTATCTCTGGACCTGAGGTATAACTGATCAGCAAGACCAGGCCTCACGTTGTTGTTAACATATTGAAGAGGTACTGTAGAGTAAGAGAACAGGGAATCTTCAGGCGTGGAAGAAAAAGGTGCTGGTAGCAGCAAATTTGGTAATTATTAAAAGTGACTGCTGTGTTTGTGATACTAAAGATGACCAAATAAGGCTATTTGATGTGGAAGAGCAGAACTAATTGTCCTAATCCATGCTGGCAACAATAAAGTAGGGAAATGTAGGAGGAACATTTTAGGGGTAAAATTCAGGTTGCTAGGGTTCTGCCCAGCAGGGAGTCCAGGTCTCATGGCAACAGCTTGTCTAATGCTGCCAGCTACATATGCAAGACCTGAAGAAACTGTACAGGAAAAAGAATTTTCACGTTAACTAGAATGGAACTAATCTGCTGGTAATCAGAACACAAATATCATGGAGTAATTTTAGTAAAAACAGAGGGGAAACCAACAGGCATGGAAGAGTACTTGGATTTGATACAGTCAAAATGTTTTTACAGGCAAAAGGAAGCATATATACAGAACAACAACTCTCTTAATCCAGCTACAGAGTCCCTGGGGCCCTTGGGCCAGCAGCGCCAGACCCCTCAGTGCAGGGCAGTGGGTGTTGTCCCTGAGCATGGAGGGATGAAAGTCAGATTCACTAGAAGAACTGATTAAAGGGGTTGGGAAAAAATGTGGGATTTTATGGTGACTTTTCACAATAGAGAAGGCTCAACAGAGACATGCCTCAGAATGTCTGGTATGACCAACTTTATTCAATATCTTCATTAATATCCTGGAAAAAAAAGCACTTGGCGTAATGTCTTTGAGTTTGGAAAAGATGCTAAGTTCATTTAAATATTATATTGATGGCTAGGAGGTCTGAGAAGACCTTACAAAACTAGGTCTGGAGTTGAAAAAAGAGTTATTGTGTAAGAAAAATAAGGTAAATGCTAGGAGAAGAGTTTACATGATGCTGAGCACAGAAAGGCCAGTTGAAACTCAGGAGAGAGACATTAGCATTATTGTCTCAAAGATACACAACAAAAGGATGCAAGGTAATGGTCAGAATTTGAAAGAAAATATATAAAATTACCAATAAAAATTACAGGAAAATAAATTACCCCAAGGATATTTAACCCCTGGAAAAGGTTACCTGAAGAGGTTGTGTAATCTTGATCCTTGGAGGAAGTCAAAACTTGACCAGAGTCAACAGTGAGCAAACTTCCTTGAGTAGTTCCACTTGCAAGGAGGGGAGACATGGGGAAAGATGACTCCAAGAGACTCCTTACAGCCTATATTATTCTTTGATTTGGTTGTCTGAAATAAGATGTAGCTGAGAGTTATTAAATCGTGAAAGCAGTGGACATGGTGATCACAGAATTGTTACTGACCAAATTTCCCTATACTAGAAATAGGAGTCTGTCATTAAATCATATGACAGATCCACTTACAACAGAAGGAAAAAATATTTCTTCTGGGTGTACTGTGAGTTCTCAACATCTAGAATGCTTTGCCAGGAGGAATATTTTGTTCAGGTTGATGGTTGGGATCATTGTGATATATTTGCTAACATCCTTTTACACCTCATTGGTCTGCAGGTCCATTTGACATTCTAATGTACTGTATATAGTGCCTTTTACATACATTAGATACTAGTTATTTTCTTTTTTCTTACCACTAAAACCACTTTCATCTACCTCTGAGTCAGTATATCTTTAGCTGACTATGGATGAGTTGTTATAGCTGTGTCATCTCCAGTGCCATGCCTATGCCCCATCTCTTATCACCCCATGCCTGTGCTCCTCTTCACTGCATCCTGAAGGTACACTACACCACCTCTGAAGGCCTCTGCTATTGTATAAGAGCTGTCTTCCTCAACACTCTATCACTGTGCTAGGGTTATAAATATCTCATTCTGCATAAAATAACTGCTTCTTTCTGCCTTATGTATAAAATGGTAATTGTATAGTACAAAGATGAACAAAAGTAAAACCAATTGGCCCAAGACACCTGGTCATTTAGAGAAACTGCTGTCACAATTAAACCAAGTAAAACAAAGCTGCAGGCAGATCGAGAACAGTTCCAACACAGCAGGCTTGGCAACCCTCACTCCTGAGGCCTTGTAGACTCAGTACAAAGCTCATGGCCTGTATCTAGCAATAGCAATATTGTAATACGGTGCTACATCATTACACCAAGGAGCTTCTGATTACATTCAAACATTAAAAAAGAGCATACAGGAAGCAAGGTCAAATTATCTGAGCTGAATATAGGGACACTGTCTGAGTATGCAGGAAGAGCAAGAAACAAGGATTAACAAGATGGGTTTGTAGCAAGGTGGGTGTCAGTCTCTTCCCAAGTAGCAAGGAACAGGACAAGAGGAAATGGCCTCAAGTTGCACCAGGGGAGTTTTACATTTTATATTAGGAAAAATTTCTTCACTGAAAGGGTTAGCAAGCATTGGAACATGTCACCCAGGGAAGTGGTTGAGTCACCATCCCTGGGGGTATTTAAAAAACATGTAGATGTGGCACCTAGGGACATGGTTTAGTGGTGGACTTGACAGTGTCAGGTTTACAGCTGGACCTGGTGATCTTAAAGGTCTTTTCCAACCTAAATGATTCTATGTTTCTATAATCAGCAAAAAAAGCAAAGAGCAGGGAAATTGTGGGTCCACTGCTGGTAATGTTCCACAGGCAAGTAAACTTGTTGCAGAAGATATGGAAAAGGTCAACGTACTCAGTTCCTTCTTCACCCTGGTCTTTTCTGACAATACAGGCCCATGACACCTGTGTGAAATTCTGGAGCAAGGAAGACTTACCCTCATAGAGGAGGATCAATTTACAAAGCATTTAAACAAATTAGACATACACAAGTCCATGGGACTTGATGGGATCCACCCATGAGTCCTGCAAAAGCTGGCTGACGTCATTGTGAGGCAACACTTAGAATCATAGAATATCTCAAGTTGGAAAGGACCCATAGGATCATTGAGTCCAACTCCATGCTCCTAGCAGGACTACCTAAATCTAAAACATATGACTAAGATCATCATCCAGAAGCTCCTTGAACTGACAGGCTTGTCGCCATGACCACATCCCTGGGGAACCTGTTCCAGTGACTGACCACACCCTCAGTGAAGAATCTTTTCCTAATGTCCAGTGAGAACTTCCCCTGACACAGCTTCATTCCATTTCCTTGTGTCCTGTCTCTGGTTACCAGAGAGAGGACATGAGCACCTCCACCTCCACTGCCCTCCTTGAGGAAGTTGTAGACTGCGATGAGGTCACCCCTCAGCCTTCTCTTCTCCAAGCTGAACAAACCAAGTGACCTCTGCTGCTCCTTGTAAGTCTTGCCCTTAAGACATTTCACTACCTTGGTCACCCTCTTCTGGACACACTGTAATAGTCTGATGTCCCTCTTGTATTAAGGCAGCCAAAACTGCACACAGTACTTGAGGTGGTGCTGCACCAGTGAGGTATAGAGTGGGACAATCACCTCCCTCAATTGGCTAGGTAAGCTGTGCTTGATGTACCGCAGGACTTGGTTGGCCCTTTTGGCTGTCAGGGAACACTGCTGACTCATATTCAACTTGCCATCAACCCAAACCCCCACATCTCTTTCTGCAGGGCTGCTCTCCAGCATCTCATCCCTATTTGTATGTATAACCAGGATTACCCCATCCCAGGTCGAGAATCTGGTGCCTGTTCTTGTTAAACTTCATATATTTGGTGGTTGCCCAGCTTGCCCATCTATCTGGAGCTCTCTGTAAGTCCTCCCTACACTCAAGGGAGTCCGCAGCTCCTCCTAGATCTGTATCATCAGCAGGCTTACTTAATGTACATTCAATTCCTGTGTCCAGATCATTTATAAAAACACTGAAGGGCACTGGCCTTAAAATTGAGCCCTGGGGAACTGCACTAGTGCCTGGCCACCAGCCTGATGTAACCCTATTTGCCATAGCTCTTTGAGCCCAACCTGTCAGCCAATTGTTCACACAAGGTATTATGGACTTGTCTAGCTGTGTGCTGGACATTTTTTTCAAGAAGGATACTGTGAGAGGCAGAGTCAAAATTTTTGCTAAAATCCAAAACCACCACACCAACTGGCTTCCCTTGGTCAACTAGATGGGTGACCTTGTCATGAAAGGAATTAAGTTGGTTAAGCAGGACTTTCCCCTCATGAACCCTTGATGGCTATGACCAATGACTGCATTGTGTCTCATGTGTAACATTCTCCATAATTTTACCAGACACTGAAGTGACACTGACAGACCGGTAATTACCAGGGTCTTCCTTCTCATCCTTTTTGAAAATTAAGACAACATTTGCCAGCTTCCAGTCAATTGGGACCTCTCCAGATTCCAAAGACCACTGAAAATAGTTGAGAGAGGTCATGCAATAATGTCAGCCAGCTCTTCCAGTTCCCGGGGGTGAATCCCATCAGGCCCCATAGACTTATGTGCAAGCAGCTGGAGCAGCAAGTCTGGGTCAAGTTCAGCGTCAGCTGGGAGTTTATGATGCCCCAGGAATGGTCTTCCAACACAAGGCTTCGGGGACCCCAGAGGCAAGGAAGGTATTAAACATTTGCACTTGGTCTACATCCTTATTTGTGAGGTGACTGACCTCATCAAGTAACAGATCAATGATATCTCTGACTGCACTTTTGCTGTTAACATATTTTAAAAAGCCCTTTTTGTTGTCCTTCACAGTACAGGTCAGCTTGAACTCTAGTTGAGTTTTAGCCACATGAATTTTCTCGCTACAGCAGTGAACAGCATCTCTGTAGTCCTTTTGTGTCAGCTGTCCTTGTTTCCAGTAATAGTACACTTTCCTTCTCCACCGAAGTTCTAGAAGATCCATGACTCTTGATCATCTTTGAAAAGTTGTGGTGATTAGAAGAGGTTCCTGAAGACTGGAACAAGGCAAATGTCATTATTATCTTCAAAAGGGGAAAGAAAGACGATCCATACTACTTCAGTCTGCTCAGTCTCACCTTGATTCCTGAGAACATGATGGAACAAATTGTCCTGGAAACTATCTGCAATGATATGAAGGACAAGAAGATGACTGGGACTTATCAACATGAATTTAAAAATTAGAAATCATGTTTAACCAATGGGATAGCCTTCTATAATTCTCTAATGGTTGTGCCATCATGTGCAATTCACACACATTGAAAAAATATTTGAGACAGTAAATTCAATAGAATTGCTGTGAATATGTTTGAAGTTCAGTATGATTAGGCTGGAAAATTACTTCATCATCAGCCTTGGGATTGCAGTATTACTGATGTTAATATAGTAATTCAAACTAGGACTGAAAAAGGTCATTTCAGACTTCTAGGACAGAAGCGGCATTGACAGAATTAATGTGTTAGCAGAAACTGAAAAAAAAAACACTTCTCAGATCAAAGGATTAATTTTATATTCTTTTGATGTTACTAGGAATCTGAAAACAGATTACAGCCTTCTATTGTGGTATAACTGGGCACATGTTGTACAACTCTTATAGTTATTTGTGATACTTGTTACATGATGGCAGAAATAGTGTCATATGTTCAATAATACTGGTTTTTTTCAAACAAACAAAACACTGCCCTTGAACATTTATGCTGATCTCTTATAACAGATGTACCCAGAGGGAGAACCTTTCCCTTTTAAAACTTCTAGCAAAATTAAAGAACAAAGCAATCAGGTTCTTGCCTTAGTGCCATGCCACTCTCTCTGACATAAAATGTCCTTTAATTAAGGAATTTCTTTTTTTCTCACTGAATGTTTACTTGGTTATCAAGCATATATGTATAATGTCTTTGTCTTTCATTTTGGGCCTGCCCTGACAATAATTATCTAGGCAAGCCATCTCAACTTTGCCTGTGTGACTTATATGTTTGAGAGTTCAGAAATTTGGTTTACAGGTTATTAACTGCTTGATTTCAGACTCTGATTTATTGATTCACTGTATTTTCAGACTACTATTATCATTAATATTATATGGCAAATAACTGATTAATTAAGATAACTGCATAAATAGGAAGAAAATTAATGTAGTTAGCAGCAGCAGTGATAGTAATTGTTCTCTGTTTTGCAGATGATTCCTTATTTGATAAGCTTCCATGACCACAAGCCCTAAACATTATCCGAAAGCTAGAACTCCAAACACCAAAATCTATAAATTCATCTCTGATCATACTTAAGAAGGAATTATCTTTGTGAAGAGAATGAGGCCACCGTCCGTCGTTCTCTTGGTGGCAGTTTTATATTTTACATGGTCATTGCAACACATACTTTTGTCATTTAACTGGATTTCTTCAGACCCATGTTATATTTCACTATTTCTTGAACTGTTTTTACATGATGTTAAGCACATTCATATGCTTAGTTTTACTTCATGAACTAAGGTGAGATACCTAAATAAGGAGTCCACTCAACCTTTACGCATTCCACATTCAATAAAAAGAATTTTGTACTTCCAGCTGTGGATTTCAACCTTAGATGAGCTGAATCATCTTCTGGAGGTATTTACTGTCAGTGCCCTGAGTGTACCAATAAGCCTGGATTGCCCATGCTAGCCTCACCTGGGACCTCCACTAAGGTCCCTCTGGCATTGACCCAGGACCATCATCTGAGCTCAGGCCCAGGATTCTGGTCTTTGCCTGAGACTTGTAGGCAAGCATGTGTCCAGCCCTATTCCTTGACAGGCCTTCATTGCTAACCAGGCTGTGGATTGACCTTGGACTTGCCTCATCATTTGGGACTTGTCTCATGATCCCTAGGCTGGTGACTGAACCTGCTCTGCTAGCCTGGTTTGGATACTATGTGACTGTTTTGTGGTTGAGGTGATGATCCCTGCCTGTATTGTTGTCACCTTTGGCTCCAGGCTTGTCTTCACTTGCAGAGTAGTCCCTCTCTTCCTACTTTCTCACATTTCCTGTTCTGCAGCCATTATATATTAAAATTTTGAGAGGGATGAGTTCAGGCTTAGGGCCTTATATAACTGTCTTGCTGAGTGACATCTTTGCAAGCTGTTGAGAGGCAACTGTGTTTCATTTTGTCAGATGTTGAGTGCTATTTACACCTATACTATCTCTTACAAATCAGTTTACGTAAACATGAATCCCTGAGAGTTTATGAAACTGCAGCTCATTTAGAATGTTGCATAACATCTTAACAAAAAATGTTAGAATGTTAACATCTTAACAAAAAAACCTGCTCGGAATATATTAGATCTTTATCTCTGATTTCCCAAAGAAGTCCATAGCTGTAGAAGATTCAAGAAAAACTATTCTGGAATAATTTAGGAGGAGAGGGACATCAACTTCTCAGCTTCCATCAGTTCCAGTTTTCTACTCCATGTTATTCCCTCTGTCTCCTTATTTCTTAGTCCAAGCTTATTCCTGTCTAGCAACCAATTTGCTCCTAGTTTAGTCTGTATTTTCTATCCAGTGTGCTGCTTTAACCTACAGCTTTCTGTCAGACCATTCTTGTCTAATACTTTTCTAAATGGAGAGAAATCAGTGTTTTTAAAGAGAGTCTTATTGCCTGAGTAGTATCTTGATTTCTGACCAGACATATTGTTATGTCCAGCCACAGTATATTAGATTGTTATATATCACACCAAGAGCCTGTCGTGAATACAACCTTGTGGATATGACCGACTATACAAAATTGTCGCAAATACAGATTTGTTATATGGCTTTAGTTAGCAATTTAAGATTTATTAATATTTTTGAGATAGATCACAATATTAAGTTGTATAATTCTTAACATCATCACCCAATTCAAAGTGTCAATTTGATGGAATTTTTTACAATCAACATAGTGACTTAGTTAAAGATTCGAGAATGGCAAGGTTTACTCTATTACTTACATAGAAGAAGAGCACAGAGGAAAATTCAGTTATGCTCAAGTTAGAATGATTCAGAGGGATTGTGGATGCAGGGAATAAGAAGGACCCTCCCGTGGAGTCATGAGGTTCAGGATAGACCCCCTTGTGTTCTGAACTCCTTTCCAAGAGAAGTCTAGGTGCTGCTAGGTCCAGTCTTAGTCTCAGACTTGGTCAACGGTTTATGTGAATAGGGATAATATGTATATAGTCAAATTCCACGCACCCTCTCCCCCAAGATTAACCTGTGAATAAAATTTCCCTTTTTGTGAGTTTCATAAATACTCTCTTTTTATGTGCTGGCATTCATCAGTGCATGGCCGGTGAACCTTGCAAAATCAGGCCTTTGAGTCCTCGTTAAATCATCAGCAGACGATCCTTCAATCCTCACGAAATCTAGCCTGAGAGGTGCCCCAGCCCAGGGGGAGATACAGAGCCACACAACCCACTGCACTCTCGGAGAGCCCAAAGGGTCTCCCTCTTGGATCGCTAGTTATAGGATTGAGATGATTGGCTTTGGTCGGTATTTTACATTCTGGCCACAATTCTGGTACACAAGTCAGGGAGCAGATGGCCCAGGTGTGGACAGAGGTTGCCTGATGCCCAAGTCATTATGACCAAGATAACACACAGTAAGGCTTATACTGGGATCTCAGAGTGGCCCGGGCGGGGGGCTGTACCACCACAGAGCTGTATTAGCAAGTATGTAGACAGCAGGTGAAGGGAAGTAATTATTTCCTTTTATTTGGCACTTGTGACACTACATATGGAGTACTGTGTATGATTTTAAGCTCCCCTGTACAGAAAAGACTGTACTGGGATCCAGCAGAAAATGTGCTGGGATCCAGCAGAAGGCCAGAAAGCTGAGAGAACTGGGTTTTTTCTACCTTTAGAAGACCAAGGGAGGTTAATAGAAGAGCATAGTGATGACAGAGCCAGATTTTTCGCCAAGGTGGAAGCAGAAGGATGAAAGACAGTGGACACAAATTGAATAATTCTGAGAAATTCCAACTCACTGTACAGAAAACCTTTTCACCATGAGGGTGATCAAACATTGGAACAAGTTGCCAGAGAAGGCATGGAATCTGTGTCCTTGGGGATTGTTATAGGTCAAGTAGAAGGCCTCTGTGCTGTTAAAGAATATTAGAGAAGACCTTGATGTAATTAGAGAATAAGGTGATGTTTAGTGAGTATTACATCAGCTCGCAGGAAGAAACCCATAAAGAAACACATGATAAAAGTAAAGAATTTTTTTTTCTGCTTGTTGTTTTTTTCTTTTTCATTTAGTTGATTTCCTGGGGGTTGTTGTTAGGGGTTTTATATTTAAAAAAAAGGAAAAAAAAAGACAGGGTGTTCCTTTTAAACAATAGCTTTTTTACTGTTTCATTAAAAACCAGATTTCAGGAACAGAGAAAAGTTCTAATAGTCAAACCTGAAGTTCAGGTTTACCTATGATTAACTTGGCAGATTAATTACTTTAAAAAATTAATGACTTGGAATTTATACCTAAAATGTCAAAGAACAAAAAAGCAAGGTGTAAAAACAATTTTAATGGCGTGTAAGATGATGTAAAATATAGGAAAGAAAAACTGGTTTTTTCCCCACATGACAATTTCAGGTGGTCATGACAACAAGCAAATGAAGAAAAAACAGACAAACACCTTTATGTAGTTAGTGAAGCCGAAACACTTTCAGGATTTAATTTCAAGACAGCATGTAAAAATTAGTCCCCACTTACTGTAAAACCTGAAAAATTGTCCTTGAATAGTAATTTTCTGTTATAAAAACCTTTATATCTCACTCATGAGTAAACAAATTGCATCAGCATTTCTAGGAAGATAATGATTGTGACCATTTAATTTCAACAGCAGCTGAACTCTGCTCTAGCTGTGCCTGCTCAAGCAGGGCGGTTGGGTGAGATGATCTCCAGACGTCCCTTCCAACCCCTGCCATTCTGTGATTCTGTGATTCTGTGAACCTGACCTTAGTTTGGTAAATTAATGCTAATGATAATATGTAACTTTTATGTGAGCAGTTACCTGCTACAGCAACACGAGATGTTAATGTAACACTAGACTAAATGTGTGATCCCACTAACTCAGCTTTTATTCTCTGTTCTCACATGTGGGGTGTAATATATCTTCTTTGAGAACCTAGCAGAAGAAAAGAGATCTTTGCTACTTCTACCACAATTGAGAGGTCTTTTCCTAAATTCCACTGAGCATCTCAGTTAACCACTACTAACTGATGAGAATCAGACCACGTTTTCATATCTTAATGCTTAAACTTGTCTTGTGCAGCTCACAGTGAGGACTGAAAAGACAGGACAGTTTTTCATTGCACCTTTGGTTGCAAAGACTACAAAAAAAAAAAAGTAGCCTGCAGTTTTAGCTATCTTATCAAGGACTTGGATGGTATATGAATCTACAGTGTAAAATGTGCTATTAAATGCATAAAGTATTAGGAAATTCTGAATTTATCTATGTGCTGAAATAGAAAAAGCACTGTGGAATACCTGACATCGGCAACAGTTAGTCCATATTAACCGTTCTATGGTTCAAAAATATGTTTATTAACTGTAAGTACATGTCAGTTATCTCAATAGTACGGCACTGGCAATCTTTAGCTGTAAGAAACATGTAAAGTAGGGATATGAAGGCAAAAAAAGGGTTTACAGTTAATGAAACTGAACATGCTTTATGTAAAACACATTATTCATAACATTCCAGGATGTGTTCTCTTTTCAGTCCAGCTATTGTATCATGCTGCAACAGATAGGTAAATGTACACACACACAAACACACACATTAAGACATTTCAGAAAAACTCTAGAAGGCTTTTTCCAGACCCATGTCCTGCCATTATCTGGTTACTCAGGTTAATATAACTTGGCAGAGAACAGAGGTGCTACTGCAAGGCTGCCATAGCCACGGAGTCATCAATCTAATATATGGCTGGTACTCTCCTCTGCAGCCTTTTTAGTGAGTGTGTTTGATGTTTGTCAAAAAGCATTCTTACTGGGAACTTTAGGTGCCCTGTAGAAGTTAAACTAGTGCAGAGTACTCATTTATTAAAAGGCTTTCGAAGTTTTGTTGAAACAAGAATAATATTTAACTTTTATTTTACTTATCTTTCTAGTAGGTTTTATTCTACAGAGTTTGTAGGCAGTTATTCCCATCTTAAGTATCAGTTAGGAAATAGCTATCAGCTAGACTTAAGAAGTTTGCTAGGTTTTTTACTGTTTTGGATTTGTCTTTTTTTCTTGGGTTTTGTTGTTGTTGTTGGTTTTGGGTTTTTTCCCTTTTATTTTCTGAATCTCCCTTACTGTAGCAGGTTATTTACAAGAGACTTGGAAAAAAATTTATCCCCTTCACCTTCACAACAACCTTTCATCTATTTGAAGTTTATTATCATAACTTTTCTCCTTTGCAGAATAAGCAGATGCAATACTTCAATATTGCTTCATATTGTTTTATTATGCTATTATCTTACACTCTCTGAAAGAGATAATATTCCTTTCCAGTTCTTCAATATAGCATGTTCTGAAAATATTGGAAAATTCTATGACCTTCTTTTTTTTTTCCTAAAGTACTCATTTCCTTCTTCTATACATGCCATTTTGACTTCAATTCTTCCTGACAATATTTACAGCCAAAATAAGTAAATCACAAATTAAGTGAATAAATAAAGAGAAGTTAAGATTGGTGCGTGGCAGTCCAATATTCAGTCTGGCAGAGCTCTTCATTGCTGCTTTACAGTTTATTTTGGCTTATAAATGTTGCACTTCAAACAGAATCTACACATTACTTGACAGTATACGGTAGTGCAGAAGTCAAAGAGCTGTCGGATTTGTGTGAGAGAAACAGTGTAACATTACTCATGGAGTGGTAGACCTTGTTTTTCATGGCTTAACATAGGCTATACTTAGCTGACCAGAGTTGGATCAATTCTTATGAGAATCTTATATGACACCCGTAACTAGTGGTGTTCTTCAGCAGTCTGTACTGGGTCCAGTCCTGTTCAACATATTCATCAATGACTTGGATGAAGGGACAGAGTGTCCCCTCAGCAGGTTCACTGACGATACCAAGCTGGGAGGAGTGGCTGATATGCCAGAAGGCTGTGCTGCCATCCAGCAAGACCTGGACAGGCTGGAGAGCTGGGCCGAGAGGAAGGTGATGTAATTCATTAAGAGCAAGTGGAAGGTCCTGCACCCGGGGCGGAACAACCCCACGCACCAGCACAGGCTGGGGACTGAACTACTGGAAAGCGACTCTGTTGAGAAGGACCTGGGAGCGCTGGTGGACAGTAAGCTGACCCTGAGCCAGCACTGTGCCCTTGTGGCCAAGAAGGCCAATGGTATCCTGGGGCGCTGTAAGGGACTAGAAGCTTGTCTCAACATTGTTGGCAGGACAGTTTAACCACCATGGCAACCAAGCAGGACAGTTTAACCACCAAAACCTCATCACCACGGCAACCAGGACAGTTTGACTCAAAAGGAACACGTATGTATCCTGTTGCCTCAGAGCACAGAGCCCTAGTCTGCGCATGCACCTGGGCCCAGGGTCAACTGACCACATATGGGGGCTCGAACCCTCTAGACCCCCTATTGATGGTACTGAGCATGCATCCCCATTGCTGAATGGGAGGCGTGGGTATGCAAAACTGTTCTGAGAATAGGTGAAACCAGCAGAGACTGGCGGGAAGGGAAGGGAAGGGAAGGGAAGGGAAGGGAAGGGAAGGGAAGGGAAGGGAAGGGAAGGGAAGGGAAGGGAAGGGAAGGGAAGGGAAGGGAAGGGAAGGGAAGGGAAGGGAAGGGAAGGGAAGGGAAGGGAAGGGAAGGGAAGGGAAGGGAAGGGAAGGGAAGGGAAGGGAAGAAGAAAGAGGAAAGAAGGAAAGAGGAAAGAAGAGGAAAGAAGAGGAAAGAAGAGGAAAGAAGACAGGGAACTGTTTGAGCAAGTCCAGCAGAGAGCTACCAAGATGTTCAGGGGGTTGGAGCAGCTCCCTTATGAGGAAAGGCTGAGAGACTTGGGTTTGTTCAGCCTGGAGAAGAGAAGACTGAGGTGCAATCTCATCAATACTTATAAATATCCAAAGGGTGCTGTCAAGAGGATGGGAGTGGGCTTTTTCAGTAGTGCCCAATGACAGGACATGGGGCAATGGGCACAAATTGGAACGTGGGAAGTTCCACTTAAATATGATAAAAAACTTCTTTCCTGTGAGGGTGCCAGAGCAGTGGCACAGGCTGCCCAGGGAGGGTGTGGAGTCTCCTTCCCTGGAGACATTCAAAACCCTCCTGGACACGTTCCTGTGCCCACTGCTCTAGGTATGCCTGCTCAAGCAGGGGGGTTGGATGAGGTGAGCTCTACAGGTCCCTTCCAACCCCCACCATTCTATGATTTTGTGATTCTGTGAATATTCAGCAGTAGGGAAGGTGGCAAGGATCAATGAATTATGTTTGCAGCTTTACAAAGAACAACATTCATATTCCTCTGATCTGTCTCAAGTACTGAAGTAAATGAAATTATGAAGTTAAAATTATTTAAAATTTATTTTTAAGACAATTTTGCCAAATTTAATTTCTTTAATTGCATTTATATATATTTCATAGAGAATATGAAGTTGTAAACTTCATTCTGCAGCTCTGTTTTAGCAGGAATTATTATATATACCTTTAAGTCATTATGATAGGTATCTATTGGTAAGAACATGTATAAGATAAACCAGAAAATGGATATGAAAGCTTGGGGTTTGATGTATGTTGAAAAATACGTAAGTGGCCTGCTATGTTCAGTTTGTGTTTTTGTGTGCGACTTAAAGACTGTCCTATTTTCAAGTGAAGAAGGCACCATGAGTTATGGAAATGGAGCACTGACAGACAATTAACACCTTTTACTTCCTTTTCTATCAATTTAAGCCATTATTTAACCTGCCAAATACCATTTTGTTTTAACACTCAGGATACATGCAATAGTAACAGCAACTGTAACAGTAACACAATAGTAGCAGTACGTTGAGTTGCTCACAGAAAAACATGGTAAATTGCATGGTACAGTCATTATACATATGTCTAAACTTCCAACTGTATAGCAAAATATGGATGTATTTAGTGGGTAAAAAAACAAACAAACAAACAAACAAAAACCACAACACAAAAAATATTCCAAGACATTTTTAACACATGCTAAATTGATGTTACTTGACACAGTCCTGTGTGTTCAGGTTCCAGACAGCAAACTTGAGCCTGCCCGCTACTTTTTCACAAACATTCATTCCTGTTATGCTACTGCTATCTTTGACTGTGTATTTGGTTTATGTAGCAAGGTTTTGGGTGTTGGGGGACTGCAGGGGTGGCCTCTGTGAGAGGGCAGCAGTGGCTGCCAGAAGAGATACAGCTGATTCCAGGCAGCTCCACAACAGAGCCACAAGTGTGAGGATGGAGGAACAGCAGATCTACTGTTATAGATCGAGCACAACCACCTATTCTCCATCCTCCTTTGTGCTGCTGGGGATAAAGGTGGGGAGGCAGAAGATCTAGGAAGGAAGGTGTGAAGTTGAGCCTGGGAAGAAAGAAGGGTGTTTTTATTTTTGGTTTTGTTTCTCACCATCCAAATTTATTTTTAACTGGCATTAATTTTTCCCCAAGTTTAGTCTATTTTGCCCATGATTGTAATTGGTAAGTGATGACCGTGACCTTATTTTGACCCATAAGCTTTTTCATCTTATTTCCCTCTGAGCCCTCTCTTGAGGAAGGGTAATAAGAAAGAAGTTAGGTTGAGGTCTGTCAGCCAGCCAGGTTCAACCCACCACACTGTAATAAATAATAACTAAAATAAATTCCATTTAATATTTATGCTTTTCAGTAATAACTTTATTATTTTAAATTATTGCAATATATATAATTATACACTTACCATCACATTAAATTAAATAATGCAACATTGTTCTGGCAAATTCTTCTTGTGTTTTCTTACTCGTTTCACTATCTGCACCCTCTTCTAACTTCTGGTTCATTATTTATTTATAAAACCTTCACGTTTTTCTGTCTGTACATGTTGAAGGGCTCTATATGGGGGGGAAGAGGTGTCATTTATATTTTATAACTTCTTTCCATTTGCTTCACAGAAAGTATTGATTTTTTGCTTATATGTTTTCACTATTTATTTTTACACTAGAGTTTACATTTGTAGATATTGATTAGCTTGGAAATGTCTTAAATATTTACCCATTATTGTTCATATCTTTCTGCTCATACTTTTTTCCTCTCAAATAATTAATTTCAGAGTTTTCAAGTTCATAATGTTCACTTTTGAAATAGCTGACCATTTCCCAAACACTTCGTCTGTCAAGTGAGACCTATCACAGTGCTTTCCCATATTGGATAAAGGGCTTTCAGTAGAAAATGTTTTCTGCAACTTAGAAATTCTGTAGATGTTTTGTATTTGCAATTTGAGTCTCATAGCACATCACAGATTTAAGCACGACATGTTTTATTTTGCTCAGATACTATAAACTACAGTTTCAGGAACTGATCGATCTGTTCTCTAATGTATTTTGGGGACTTACTGGCATACGTAGTGGTAAGTGACTCCAAGCAGTAAAACCTTCCTTGACAATGTGCACCCTCACTCTCCTTGCCCCAATTCAGTTTTACCTGCAAATGCTAGGAATAACATTCCTGATTGTCCTGGTTTCAGCTGGGATAGAGTTGATTTCTTCATAGTAGCTAGTATGGGGATATGTTTTGGATTTATGCTGGAAACAGTGGAGTTGTTCTAGTTGTTGCTAAGTAGTGCTCACACTAGTAAAGGACTTTTCCAGCTTCCCTTGCTTTGCTGGGTGCACAAGAAGCTGGGAAAGGATGCAGCTGGTACAGCTGACCCCAACTGACCAAAGGGATATTCCATACCGTATGATGTCATGCTCAGTATATAAACCTGGGGGAAGAAGAAGGAAGGAGGGAATGTTAAGAATTATGGCCTTTTGTCTTCCCAAGTAACTTATGCTTGGTGGCACCCTGCTTTCCTGGAGATGGCTGAACACCAGCCTGCCAAGAGGAAGCAGTGATTGAATTCCTTGTTTTGGTTTGCTTGTGTGAGCGGCTTTTCCTTTCCTTATTAAACTGTCTTTATCTCAACCCACAAGTTTTCTCACTTTTATCTTTCTGATTCTCTCCCCCATCCCACCAAGGAGGGAGTGAGCAAGCGGTTTTGTGGTGCTTAGTTGCTGACTGGGGCTAAACCATGACACTGATTTTAATATTCCAAACAGGTGGAATTTATCTTTATTTTGGTTTAGCATCATTGTTTATGAACAGGCAGTTAAATAATTGTTGAAATACAAATTCTGGTTATAACAAGTATCTCTCTTGTTATTAAGGAGAAAACAAATCACATAACTTCTATTTTAAATCAAAGCCATTATTCAATTGCTATCCATAATAAAATCAAAAACTGAATTATAGAATGGGAAGAAAATTTCATATGATCAATCTAAAGTTTTCCTTTTAGATATTCTGTTCACAGTTCTAGGGATCACTTGACAGCTGGCTTCGAGACTAAGTCTTACTGTTCAGTGGCATCCTTCTTCAGTGATCAAAGAGGTGGTGGGCATCTCAGTGACTTTAAACATCTCAGTGAGGACAAACTGAGATGTTCTTCACCTGAAGGATATGTGACAGCAATACACAAGAAAAATAAAGGAGCATTTCATACCAACTGTGATCTCAGGATTTACATCTCTGCAATCTGAATCTGCCTCTTCTGAATTCCCTGATGCAATGAACTATTTCGTATGCTTCTGACTGACACTGTCATTGATATGCTAATTTAAGAGACGTGAATAAGGATTTCAAACCAATCAAGAAGGAATAGCAAAACTACATCATACAAAATTTTAAGAATTATGTCAGTCTGTTAACATGTGAGATGTGAATGATTTCCTGTTGCAACCATTTGTGAAGTCTGATTAAATGTTAAAATTCAGAGAAGTACTGGGCAATTCTCTCCGAAGATTTTTTTAATATATGTTTATCAAGTTCTTCAGCATCTTTGAATAGATTCATTTTACTATTAGATATCTCAGTCTAAGCCAGGCTTTCATGGTAGAATGGAAAGTAGTAGACGCTTCAAATGAAATGGAACTGAACTTTCTTAGACAGCTATTGTAGATATCTACATGTGGTCAGATGAATCCCACACAGCATGTCTAAGAATTTAGTCAAGCTGAGTGAAGAATGGCAGAATTCAAGCTATACAGAATCAATGTCTGTTTCCTTTAGTAGCTCTTATTTCAAATTATATTGCATCAATATTTATGTATCTTAGAATAGTTGGGACAGAATTAATTTCATTTAACTTTCCAGAGGAAATCCATCACATCCTAAGATGGATATGTAACATACAGGATTAATAAACATCTAGAATTTATGAATTAGTCATAAAGTTTATAGACACCTGGTGTGGATTAGGTGCCTGAATCTTAGCTGGCTAAATTTAGAAAGAAAATTTGTTTCCCATGGTTGTTAATCACTATCCATCTTTAAAAGAGAAAATAATTAAAATATTTTTATAACTGTGAATACAAAACTATATGTTTAACTGCTCCCTCCCCTCTTTCTTGCAACTGTTAGTAATTTGGATCTTCTTTTTTTTAAATATAGCATTTATTCATATTTATAAAATATTTGTCAAGTGTAAATTAGAAAATCTGCATCCTTATGAAAAATGGACAAAGTAAGGATGTTGTTTTTCATATTTGCAAAAAGAAATTTCTAGAAATGTTTCAGCTCTATGTATAGCTACAGATTTCATTCACTTCAAATGAATGGGCTGATTTGCAACTTAAAAAAACCCTACTTTAGAATTTAAAAACTTTCTGTTTCTCTTACGTTCTTTCATATTAGCCATTCTTCAGTGGCTTTTTTTCAGTCCTTATTATTGTTCATAACAAAAGATGCGAATAATAAAATGTCAGTAAATATCTCTTGGTTGTTATTGTTATTACTGTTAAATGTTAGATGTTATTACATTTCATATGAAATGCTATGTTTAATGTACTGTGATCAACAAGTATTAACCGTAACATTGCTGTAGTTACCAAAGACATTAGAATGTGATTCAAATAGAGATATTTTGCTATGCTAATTTTTCTATAACTTTACTCATGTTTGCAAAAGTTATAATCATATTTGTAAATTAATACATTTAAAGTATTTTAATGATCATACATTATTTACTGAGGCAGCTGTCAAGATTAACACATTTAGAATTTCACCCTCAAGGTGCTATTGGTTTTGGCTTAGAGATAGTTATTGTGACAGCAAGGGAGGACTGTTAGGAGCTTCCCACCGGTTCTTTTTTGCTTTTATCAGATTTACTTTCTTATACTTTTTAATCTACTTTGGTAGAATGAAAACAAAAAGATGAGCTTAACCTGTAAGTAAGGTTTTCAGGAGTAAGTAATATTGTCAAGAAGTGGTTCTCTTTTGGGCTATCTTATTTGGCGCGCATTGTAGAGGTTTGATTTTTTTGTAGTGGGATGATTATAAATTTTGAAAATCAGTAAGCATTAAAGTGTCTCAAGTGGTAGTACTACAAACCAAGGTGAGCAAAATATCAAGATGCTTGAATGACTTAGCCATCTTCTTGGTCCTCAGGGTCTTCAGAACAATTCTTACAAGTATGCATCAGCAATGAAATCAGAATTCAAATGTGCATCAGAGGGCTAAAATTGTGCAGCTTCCCAAACTGCCACAAAAACAAGTTTTCTAAACTTGGAATAACCTTAAAATAAAATTTACTTGAGGGTGTTTATCTCCTAAGCATATAATAGTGCTTTCTAGAGTGCAATTGTTAAGATTGTATTAACAGTGAACCAGCCTAATATCTCCATCACAATTTCTAGTCAAAAACATGGATAACTTAGGTATTTCATACACCTCACAGTAAAAATCCTAAGGGAAATGTAAACACCTTGCATACAACCACTATTTTAAGTAGCATAAATTAAAAGTGGAAAGAAGTAATGAAGAACAATAAAAGAAACAGAGAGTAATTTTGAAGAATTTCAGATCTTTGCACAGTAGATACACATATCTGTGTATGTATAATTTCATAATAATTCTGTCTGAAACATATATACTTCACATATGCACATATTCACATATTCATATATATAGTTTTTTAAGGTCACATAGATAATTGAATGACTTCTGAAGAAATAAAAAAGATTTAAAATCAACAATTTGCTAGAATAAAAAACCCCTCCCTCTACCAAGTTTGACTTGAAACACTCATTCTGGTAATTAATGTAGAATATATATACCTTGATTTTAAAAATAATGATAATTTTTTCTTTTTCATTCTTTAAGACTTATGTGAATCAATTGCTATCTATATATACAAACTGTATATATATTTTTATGAAATACAAATATATATGTGTTATGTATTAGTGAGTTACTAACAAAGAATGTATTAGTGAGTTACTAACAAAGAGGGTCTCGTAGGTGAAGTGGCAATTAATGGCTGCCTTGGCTACAGTGATCATGAAACAGTTTAAAGTTTAAAATCTATGGTAACAGGAGGAAAGCTGCCAGCAGGACCTCAACTCTGGACAGGGAAACAGTCCTGGCTCCAAACCTGACACTATTCAAGAAGCACTTGGACAAGGCCCTCAGATATCTGGTGTGAATTTTGGGATTGTCCTGTGCAGGGACAGGAGTTGGACTTGATGATCCTTGCAGGTCCTTTCCAACTCAGGACATTCTGTGATTCTATGATTATATATACATAATATTATGGGGGTTTTTTGGGGTGCAGTTGGTAGGGTTTTTTTGCAGTTCATGATCTGATTTTACATATTTGAAAATCTGTTACATGGGGTTTGAATAACTTCAATAATAGCAGTGATGAAGGACAGGACACTGAAATTCTTCCCTTCCACCCTCCTTTTTGTTAATCAATAAAACAAATAAATAAAAGCTCTGCATGTTTCTGCTATGCTGGGTGCCAGTCCAAATTCTGCTCTAAATAAATGAAGATATCAGCTTTGCTAAAAATGCAAAACAGGGTTTATAAAGTTTAAAGGTAGTTAATTTTACAAAAGACATACTAAATAAACTGGTGTGTGTCATTATTGTATGACTTCAACTCTACAGTGGTTTATGCTTTTTGCTGCTTAAAAGTGATCTTATCTTATTTCCATCAACAGTGAAACCAGATGCCAAATCTGGAAGGTATTTCCCAGCAATGTTATGTGGCTTTATGATTTCCTGGCTGATCTCTTTCATGGTCTTGTAGCTGATTCCACTTTTGGTAGTGGTTATTGAAATGTGTGTAGGGCTAGTTGAGGATCAAGCTTTTTGATTAGCATTTTACAGTTACATTCCCATCTGAATTGCCATTGGCTCCAAAGACACTAATTTGTGTATCAAAGATCCTAGAACTCTACATATTGCTTGAAAGACATTTTAAAACTTATTCATTTTCAAATGCTAATATTCTACTGTACAGAAGAATAAATCGTACCTTATAAATGCCAGGTATCACTCTGAAATTTCCTGTATGCAAATGGTTTTAAGTGGAATTGATACATAAAAATGGTGTGATGTTTTAGGTAGAAGTGTTTCCTCATGCGTTATGCAACTTTTCTATGTTATAATTACAGAAACAGATGTCTCAGAGGTATACATAAATGTATCCATATAAAGATCAGGATTAATTTTCTTTGACTTTATGCATTGTCATTGGCAAAATACCTACCTGATATTTTGTAAATTCAGAGGTTAAAAATGTTCTTACTTAAAGTATTTTTTTTTTTCACTTGAAGCTCTTATATTCAGTACAAGATTACACACAGAACAGAAAGAACTACCCTTTATCTTCTCATACATCTGCTCCCCTTTTTGTATTAGAGCTGGGTAAATACCGGATTTCTCAGGTCATTAGTATGGTTAAATCAATTGGAAACATAAACAGTTCAGAAAAAATAATATACAGAAAACTATATATATAAAGACTGGCTTAAAAATAAGCAAAAGGCAAACTGTAGTTGACCATAAAAGATTTCAGATCTGAGATTCCTTCTCTCTCAGTTGAAAGAAAGATGAAAACATTCACTTCCATCATTTAAAATGCTCTGAGATATGCAGACCAAAGCGTTATTTATAGGAAGCAAGAAAGAAGGGGCTTCAATGTGCATCATGTATATTATAAATAAATAGAATAAACATTGCAGACCTTCAGAGCT
Source organism: Phalacrocorax carbo (assembly GCF_963921805.1). Classification (NCBI taxonomy): domain Eukaryota; kingdom Metazoa; phylum Chordata; class Aves; order Suliformes; family Phalacrocoracidae; genus Phalacrocorax; species Phalacrocorax carbo. Next base: position 168,209,637 of record NC_087513.1, read on the forward strand.
CTCAAAATCTGTCCTGGATCTGTGTAACTGTCTAATGAAGCCTAACATGCTAGTAAAAAGTCTTTATGTTCTTGAATATAAATAAACAAAAAATATAGATATTTCTTTCTTGCTTCATCTTTCTTAGGGAAAGATCCTTAGGGAAAATGCTGGTTTATCATGTATTGAATGTCTACAGCCTACCTCACTAAAAGTCTTCTGAAATTTATGTAGCTAAATATTCGAGAGAATTTAAAGTTATGACTAGAATGATGCCATAGAAGAATTTTCTTTCACCTGTCTGTAGTTCTCATTTCTGCCTACATTCTCCCTAATCTGGGTGCCTGTGCAGTTTGAGCAGTTTTCCAAAGTGTGATCTAGAGAATTTCTAGGAAGGAAATCTAAGGAAATAAGCTAAAATTAAGCCATTATTTAATCTGTTCATCATTAGGAAAATAGTATGAACTCATTACTGCAGCTATCCTCAGACCACAAGGCTCATGCACATATTCGTACTTTACCTGAGTGAACAAGTTCTAAGCTGTCATAAAAGTACAGGTTTTCTTTTTTTGTCCAGTTAAGTTTTACAGCTTTGTTATTCAGCACTCTGCAGTGATTCCCTTGCTCATTTCAATTTTCTACTCTGCTCGAGGCCCTTCTACCCTTTTAATTTCTCATATTGTTTTTAGGATAATTCAGAAATACTTTAGCACATTCACTACATTTTCAATATTCACCTTGATCCTGCAGCCTTGGCAAGTTTCTCCACTGATTCATACGTCAATTATTGCTTCAATACATGTTTTCTCTTACTGTAAGGCACTTGACCACACTGAGTAACCAAATCAATTAAAGAAAACCACAGTATTAATTTTTGACAATAACAAAAAGTATGGCACATCACAGCCACTGTCATTGAGTCAATATTGTGACATTTTCTGAGGAATTACAGGATTACATGCAAAGAAACAGTGTTTTTCAGAAGTTCATGTCCCATGGAACAAACCACGTTATTTTAGCAAAAATAAAATCAGAAAGGTCCTTAATATTTTTTAAATTAAAAAAAAAAACCACAATGGATTTCTTGTTCTCATAAACCAGCTTTAAAGTAAAGAATTAGGTTGTGGATTATATGACTGTAATCTGTTTTTATTTTAAATTACTTTAATTAATATTTTACCCACTATAATGCAAATTACAATCTGAATGATGAGTGCATACCTGGTTTTTTGTATTAATCACATAATGAAAAGTATAAAAATGATTAGTTTTGCACCCTGAGAGCAACATTTAGTTAATTAATATACTGAAAGTATTACTTCTGCATAAGTGAATTCATTCTATCAAAGATAACTTAATTTCTTCAAAGTTGATTGTTAAAAAAATCATCTTTTACTTTATCAATAGAAATTTTAAACATTAATAGATTCTGACTTGACTGCCTTATCTTGAGAACCAGAAGTTATTAAGCGGGTTGTTAAAGAATAAGACTATGGGTCAATACTTTCTCAGTGAAAAAACTGTCACAATACCACATTTGCATTCTTAGAGTAAGGTAAAATGGAGAGTCAGTATTTTTTATTAAGCCAACTCTTATATTTGGGGAAAAAAAATCAGGATTACAAGTTGTCCTTTAAATTCGTACCTTATGCTCCCTGTATAGTAAGTGCTGACCTAGTATTTTATGACTATATATATTCAAGAATCTCCAGGAAGAAATCAAGCCAGTTTAAATTTGGTGCTCAGTTTCTGGGAATCTCCAGGTGTACCCACTGCTGTCCATTGACTACTTCTTCAGAGGACTGCTTCATCCCATGTTAAGATGGTAGAAGCAAGTTTGGCAGCTAAGTTGGCTGAAATAGTTCCAATGTTATAGTTTTAAATTTTATGTCTTCTTTAAAAGCAGAATTTGTACAGTAATTTTAGGATGGTGCAGTGATTTTAAAGCTTGGGAAAAGATAAAACCTAATTATTATAGCTGTGTGATTAAATCAATGTGGTGCTTGGGACCATGACTGATAAGGAATTAGATCTAGGCTAAGATGTCTGGAGTCCATCAAAAGCTATATAGAGGGTGCTATACAGAAAGTTATATGCGGAATGTAAAATTCCCAAACATAGCATTTTTAGATACAAAGTCTGTTTTGAACATATGGTTCCTATGATTAAAGTTTCACTGCATTTTTTAGTGTTTAGATCATATACTTGGTCTACTGGGTCTGGCTGGGATGGAGTTAATTTTCTTTACAGCAGCCCGTATGGTGCTGTGTTTTGGACTTACAACTAAAACAGTGTTGATAATACACCAATGTTTCAAGAACTGCTGAACAGTGTTGGCACAGTATCCAGGTCTCCTCACTCTGCTACTCTTGCGGGAGTAGGCTAGGGGTGCAGCAGAAGTTGGGAGCGGACACAGCTGGGACAGCTGACCCCAACTGACCAAAAGGATGTTCCGTACCATATGATGTCATGCTCAGAATAAAAAGTCTGGGAAAGGAGGGGTAAGGTGGGACATTCATGGTGATGGCATTTATTTTCCCAAGTAAGTGCTGCACTTGCTGAGGTCTGGCTTTCCAGGAAGTATCTGGACATTTGCTTGCTGATGGGAAGTAGTAAATAAATTCCTTATTTTGCTTTGCTTGTTCATGCATCTTTGCTTCCCTTTTTAAACTGCCTTAATCTTAATCCACATTTTTTTTTCTTGGTTTTCTCCTTCCAATTCTCTCTCCAATCCTGCTGATGGGGATGGAGCAGCTGATGGGATGAGGGATTAGCTGCCAGCTGAGGTCAACACACAATACTTGGTTAGGAAATGAAGAACAGATGCAGTAAAAGAATCAATGAAATAACATATATGATTTAAAAAGAGAGCAATATCTTGGATTCTGTGAACTCAGTTTTTCTGTGCAGACAGTCACACCAGGTGCTGCCTGATCTCTACTGTCTAGTGGTTCATTTTCTACCTACCATGCTGCCTTGCAAAAGTAATCTGGATGGCAAATCATTGTTAAGCCAATCAGTGTAGCTGAACACAGCGGGTAACTCTGCTCATGGGAAGAGGTAACATTGGAGACAGCCTTTGTGTCGATCAGCTGTAGACAGAGGAGGAGCTACTATACTCCTGTGTGTCTGTAAAAAGTCAGGATCCATGTAGTGTCTACCTTCTAGTTTTGGCACATGATGTAGTACAACCCAGGGATAAATGGGAGAGCAGACACTGGAAAAACCGACTAGTAGCAATGAAGAGATTTTTTGTTTTGGGTTTTGTGTTTATATGTGATATTTTCTGATTACTTAGTAATCTTTTGGTGACCAGAACTTGATTTGAAAAACCAATCCAATTGAAGATTACTTTGGCCAACAGCTATAAAATTTGTGCACCTCAAATACAAAAAATATAAACATGCATATGAGGATGACAGAGCAGAAGAACAGGCTGCCCAGGGAGGGTGTGGAGTCTCCTTCCCTGGAGACATTCAAAACCCACCTGGATGCGTTACTGTGCCCCCTTGCTGTAGGTGTGCCTGCTCAAGCAGGGGTGTTGGACAAGATGATCTCCAGAGGTCCCTTCCAACCCCTGCCGTTCTATGATTCTGTATGAAAAATATCCAGAACTTAAAGCAGCTGACATCAGAAAAATAAACATGCACCATTTAACGGAAACTGTAAACCAGTTAGAGTTTCAGATTAGCAGCAACTTCTGCTTTACCTCAGAAGGAATCAATAAGTGACACTTGTAACAAGATTTGGGTTTTTTTTTTTTCTGTGGAAAAATGGAATGGTCACTGGAAGAGTACAGTAAGACTATTGCCTTCATGCATTTGTTACTACCTTTAGTTTTCCTCAGGTGAGAAGGGATAGAAGAGAGTAGAAATGTTTTGCTGAGGGTCAAGAAACTCGTTATACCACTTGTGGAACAGAGCTTTTAATTGGTTTTCCACTTGCACAGTGCCAGTCCTGAATCTGTTGGGTTAGAGTATAGCTAGGATCTAGAAAGCCATGCAACATTCAGGTGAACAGAACCCCAAGGGTTTTTACCTTTTAATCCAAAAATATTGAAGGTATATAAAAAATAATTTTTTTTAAAGAAAATAAAAGCTAGAAAACTCTTTTAAAATTATTAAAAATATTTATGTTGCGAGAAAGAAAAAAGTACCCCTTACTGATACAAGAAAACAGACAAGGACTCACATAATTTTTGAGTGACACCATATTCAGCATAACCTTTGACTTCTCATTAATGCTGACATTTAAAAGATTTTTTTTTTCGTAAATCTTCCTCATGAAGTGCTATCAAATACATGAGTGCTGAAAGACAGTTTCTTACAAATAATACAGAACATCCAGTATACTGAATTTGGAAGGTAGAATAGATAAGAAAAGAAAAAGCTGGCAGTGCTGAGTCCTTTTTGCCCTACACTTTATTTAAGGTATTCTAAGTCAACACAAAAATCCCCAAACTTCTAAATAGCAGGTTCTTTTGAGCTCTGTGTCTGTCATTAATGAATTTGTTTATTCATGCAAAAGTTTCACAAACAGTAGTGCCAAAGGTTACTTTATAAAAAACTGTATCAGTCAAAAGTCTCTTCAGTGAGCCATAAAAAATCACATATTTTACCAAATAATATTTTTAATCTCATCCTAAATTTAAAGCATATTCCACATCGTTTCAACATATTTTTAATTGATAAACTAGAATTTCTGAGGGAATACTTACAATTAATAATTAACAATCTTTTATTAGAAATTAATGATGTTTTATAAATGTATTACAAGTAAAGGGTTTAAATTCTGTGTAATTCATTTTAAAATGGTTTGATCTGGGAATAGCTGTTGTTATAGTCTGTCTTATTCTGTCAACATAACATGGCAACTGAATGCACTATTAAAAAAGGCTATATCTTTTTTAGGAATTTTTATTTCTGACTTGTGTTTATTTCTTGCTTTACTGATCACCTAAGTTTTACAGGTTATTGTGTAAAATACAGATCTCAAAATATGCTTCCTGGATTGATAACCGAGTTTTCTGAAACTGTTAGATTTAGTCTTTTGTTATGAACAGTACTTTCTCCTAACCTGTATAGAACAAATACAGTTTAGAAGCCTGGGGGCAGGGGAGGGAGGAAGGAAGGAAAGAAGGGAGGAAGGGAGGAAGGAAGGAAGGAAGGAAGGAAGGAAGGAAGGAAGGAAGGAAGGAAGGAAGGAAGGAAGGAAGGAAGGAAGGAAGGAAGGAAGGAAGGAAGGAAGGAAGGAAGGAAGGAAGGAAGGAAGGAAGGAAGGAAGGAAGGAAGGAAGGAAGGAAGGAAGGAAGGAAGGAAGGAAGGAAGGAAGGAAGGAAGGAAGGAAGGAAGGAAGGAAGGAAGGAAGGAAGGAAGGAAGGAAGGAAGGAAGGAAGGAAGGAAGGAAGGAAGGAAGGAAGGAAGGAAGGAAGGAAGGAAGGAAGGAAGGAAGGGAGGGAGGAAGGGAGGAAGGGAGGAAAGGAGGAAAAGGAACACTACCTAAATATCTTGTTTTGTAAGAAACTATTGGGAAAGCATGATACAGGGACAATACGTAATCATCTTTGTGAAATATACTGGATTTTCAGAGATTTTGGAGATAAAAGAGATAAATTTCTAGCTGTAAAGATATAGATATTTGGTGGAAAACTAGCGTCTTCTTTTTTTATACTTCTTCAATCTATAAAATTACTCAGGTGAAGGCTAGGGAACCATGAAATGTGTACATGGAAAACTTGAAGGAAAGGGGCCTTTTGGCAGCAGTGAACTTCTGGCACAACAGACTGCCTGACCTGAGAGATCTGGAGTCTGAGATTCCTCAGCTCATTGGATGGGCTCCTTAGTCTTCCTCTGTAGTCAAGTGAGATGAGCATATCCAAAAATCAGTTGAGTCACTGACTGTAGAGAGAACAGTGCCTAAAAACAGGCCAGACGAAAAACACTGACACAGGTAGCAAACAGGGTGCAGGACAATCCAATACTGGATACCTCTGGGACCACTCCATAGGCACTCCCATATTCATATAAGTAGGCAAACCCTTATATTATTAGCATTTCCTGAATATTTATATTTGCTTGTTAGCTGTTTTTTTTCCTTCCAATATGGAGTGGATCACATCAGTTGGGGAAAATTCTGGATACAGAACACATTGAAAGTTACAATCTTTTTCACCAGTGCTGATACTGTATGTTGCTGACTGTTCAAACAATTTGACAGGGTGTGCTTCTAATCATCAGGAACCATACAACAATGGTTAAAATCAGTTATCTTGAAATGTGACAGACAGAAAACAACATTGGCAAGTTTTCTCAGTAATGAGGAGAAAATGAGAAGATGCAACATGAAGCACGGAATATTTGTTTTCTGCAGGAGCTTGAAAAAAATTCAGAATTTTAGAAAACTAGGCCCTCTTCACTTCATAAATTCAGAGGTAACATATCAAACTTACTTATCATATGGAAACAAAAACAAACAAGCAAACAGAGACAGCACCAAGAAAGAAGCTTCATTTCCAGGTCAGGCCTCATTGAGAGGGATTCTCAGGAATGCTTTTCATGACTGTGAAGCTTCTAAGAAAAATACCATTTCATAAATTGAAATCTACAAGGCAGTGGCTTCAATTTCTTTCCTTAATTTTTTTTTTTCTCTCCTATCTATTATATGGAAAGATAGAAGACAGAGAGGAGGACTCTTAATAAAGAGTTAGGAAGTCAGGACCTTAGGAAGGTGTCTGACTTAGCTAGAAAAAACCTTTCTTAGTGAAAACAGTGAACACTCTGTTTTATACAATTGCTCTGCAGTAACTGCACAAAAGCATTTTATTTAATTAGGACTTCAAAATATAGAAATCTTGGCTATAAATTGGACTTCACAAGACAGAGAATATAAGATTATTTAAAAAATTAAATGCGTACAGTTCATTACATTTCATTTACTGCTAGAATAACTTTTCTTAATGCAGAATCAAAATTACAGGGAAAAGTTATACTCCCCTTATTTCTAGCCGTGATAGGAATAGAATGCTTTGTCTTAGTTGTTTTTCTGGCAATGTCTGAAAAATCATAGCAGAATGACAAAGTGATTTGATCAAAAAATTGTTGATAATTTTTCTCTTGTTTGATCATGATTTCTTGTTATATTCATTTTATCCACAATTTTCCACCTGTCAGGACTTGTCTGTCAATTAATGTGATGGAAATCCCAATATTTGGTCAGATAAAGCAGTAGGTATTTAAATACAAATACAATGTAATAAGTTTAAAGGAATTATGTTTGACATTATTCATCAATGTTTGCAGTTATAGAAAAGGCCTTCACTGTAAAATTCTGAGATTTGAAGTTTTCTTCTTGCATCTTAGAAAGAATTGATACTTTGTTTCAGCCCTTTTTACTGTTTTACGTATTAAAAAAAAAGAAAAATATAGATCTATCCATGAGAATTTGAAGATAAAGGTTTCAGGTTTTGCATTGACTATTCAGAACAAAGGTTTGAACCTTTGTCTTCCATGTCTCATGTAAATTGCCTAATGGTGGAGTCCTTTCTGATGTTCATTAATACATCATTTAATAGTATTTTCCTGTTTTACAGTGACACGATCATATTCATCTGTAGCACAGACATGAAATGATAGATCTTTTAAAATGCAAAACAGAGCTTGAATATAAAAGTTAAGCTCTGTTCTTTCTGGTTCAAGCATTATCACTGGTAATAAAGACTTCAGATTTGGAACTGTAATAATTGTGATGATGATACACGAACCAAAAAATAAACCCTGCTCTCATTCACTTATACATTGGTTTTACAATGCCAATGGAAGCAAAAAAAGAAAGTAATGAAAATTAATTTTTGTGATGATAGAAAGCATATGAGATATAAATTTAACAGATTGTAGTAATATTGGCTAAGATTTCAATTGTACAGATATCCTTCTCTGTCCGTAACTGGTCTTTAAAACATACCCAAAGGGAAATTCCATTATCTGTTCAAAAATAAGAGCAGAAGTGTGAAAAGTTACAGGGAGAATCTCAAGGTCATACACTCTACCAAACACTAACTTCTCAGTTAAGCTTTCACAGATTTTCTAATAAAAGTTTGTAATCCTACATCTAGCATTTATTTCATTCTGTTAGCAGTATACTATATAGAGCAATATGAATGTTATTTTAAGAGCCACCTCTTAGCAAGGTTCACAATCTGTTGAATCTTTATGAACTACTTTGTGTTTCCACATACATGGAAACCAACAATAAATAAACCATTTTTCTAACTCTGAATACATTTCCTGTCCTGTTGGATATAAACCTCACAACTTCTGCTTGTATCTCCTAATTTCCTACAGTACATATTATCTAGGAAATAATTTATTTCATCCAGAAGCACCAAAATATGTTCTTCCTCAAACACTGGAAGAAGCAGTCACTTGTCCTACAAACACTTTATGCCTACCCATTCATTTTCAGATAAGTTTCTCCTTTCCAGGAGAAAACTAAAAAGAAACATAAACTCTGTCAAATCCAAGGTTCTTATTTTCTCTTTCCCACAATGATTTTCTACTCTGAGATCACATATCAACAGAAAATTTTCACCAAATATGGGTGTAGAAAGGGAAAAATAGACTCATATATTAGGCTTGGGAAACCTTTGACCTGGTCTTTTTTTTTCTATGGCCATGTAATACCTAAAACTTTAACCCATCTCTTTTACAAGAGAAAAAAAAAGTTAAGTTGCATTGCATAACTAACATTCTGAAGACAAACACATTATTACTGAATGTCACGATATTCTTAATGCTATTTTGTTTTTAATGGAAGTCTACCTATTAAAATATTAATATCCTTTTTCCATTTCTCTTATGATTAATTACTTCCACTTGTGAAATATCTTCTTTTGGTTATTTATGTTTCACATTTCAGTTCTAAGCCACTATATCTTATTTTTCATTTGTCTCTTAAACTGAACTTATACCTCTTCATCTTGTAAATTAGATCTCCAAGGCCTGTGAAGACTACCACAAAGACAGTCAAACTAGATAAGCAAATCCTTCCCAGATGGCTTTTAAACCATAAGATTAATTTGATCTGTTATTTGAAATCCTTCCAACTTTTAAATTAATTTTATTTTCTTTTTAGGAATATCAATCACAGCATTTTATTAATAGTCACACCAACAATAATTTCAAAGATGATATCATGTTCATACTCTTATCTAAAACTCAGTTTTAAATATTTCCAAGTTAATTTTTGTTTGTCACACACAAAATATTATTAATGTCTTTGACAGAATTGCTGGAGAGGATAATTGTGTGTTCCACCCATCACCACACCTGTAGTGATACAAGATGAACTTAATAGATCAGGAAATATTTATAACCAAAGGAAAAAAGAAGTCACATCAACAAATAAGTGATGCCCTAAAGAAGGATTATGGAGCATATCTGAATTAATTTTAAAAAAATAAAGAAAATCTACAAGCTTTTGACACAAAAGAATGGTCTTCACGTGCTCATTTTTCCTCTAGAATGCTTACAGTTTTGAATTTTCAATTTCATCTTTTGCTTCTTTATTTAGAAAGTTTTCACAATGGCAAATATAATAACGTGCTAGTTTTGGCTTAAATAGAGTTAATTTTCCTCAGAGTAGGAAACATGGGTTCATGTCCTGGATTCATGCTAAAAACAGTGTTGATAATACAGGGATGTTTTAGTTACTGCTGAGCAGTGCTTACACAGAGTCAAGGCCTTTTCTGCTTCTCACCCCAACTCACCAGCGACTAGGCTGGGGGTGCACAAGGAGCTGGGAGGGGACACAGCTGTGACAGCTGACCCCAACTGACCAAAGGGATATTCCATACCATATCACGTCATGTTCAGCATATAAAGCTGGAGGAAGAAGGAGGAAGGGGGGGGGGCGGTGATGTTCAGAGTGATGGTCTTTTGTCTTTCCAGGTAACCACTACACGTGATGGAGCCCTGCTTTCCTGGAGATGGCTGAACACCTGCCTGATGATGGGAAGTAGTGAATGAATTCCTTCTTTTGCTTTGCTTGCATGTGTGCCTTTTCCTTTACTTATTAAGCTGACTTTATCTCAACTCATTAGTTTTCTCCCTTTTACTCTTCTGATTCTCTCCCCCATCCCACTGTGGTGGGGAGTGAATGAGGAGCTCTTTGTGGTGCTTAGTAGCTGATGGGTTAAACCACAACAAATAATAATTATGTTTTAGCTTGTATCATCTTGAATCAAAATAGTTCTGATAGTTAAGCTGAATGAAAACTTTTTTTTTATATTAACTAAATCTTAATATGAGTTTCTCTGGGTTTACACTGTGACTGAAAGAAATTATCACCCAGCGTACAGAAGCCTCCATTGTCTTTCATAGGACGGATTCCTCACCCAGGCATCATGTACAAAGCACGGTGTATTACATTCTGCTTGAATTCTTAGAGCTTATTTTGAAAAACAAGTAACTGTCATGCATAATGGGAAGCACAGTCAATTCTTTGAGCTTAGACTTGATGACTTCAGTAACTAAACTACAAGGCTCAAGAAGCACTAGAGGAACTAAAGTGAACAGATCTATACAGGAGAGGTTAAACAAATTAAGTCTGACTTGCTTTTACGAATCAGATTAATTATCTTGACATCCTATGAAGTGTACGATTTTTTACTGTCATTCTGACAACTTTGAGTGTTCATTACTCTGATTTTTTTCTTTAATATGAGTTCTTCTTGCTTCATTTATGTGTAATAACTTTGTAAGATGTTCTTCTCTCTTTCTTATTTCCAGATAATATTTTGGACCAGTTTGTGGCTGAGGTGGGTTAGAAAAGGTATTAAGATGCAGTTTCAGCTTGTCACTATGGGATATCAGTACAAATCTATCAACATTTCAGAAAAAAAAAGAATTCTTTACAGACTAAGATGGAAAGCAATAACATCTTCTTTTTTTATCTTTCTTTTTGAAAACCAAGTAAATATACCATAAGCATTTTTTTCATTATGATGAGCAATAAGGTATGCCTTTTTTTCAACTTGAGTTTCCTAGGAAGTTATTTGCTACCACTTTTACATCCATACTACAATGGCTTTTAAAAATTAAGGATTTAAAGATAGTTATGAAGGGGGAAAAAACCTACCTGTGACAAAATATGACATTTTATAATAAACTGGGAATATCCTGATATTACAGGACTTCTGTGTAGCGTATTATTTTAGTATGTAAACCAGTTTGGGAGTGTTCCAGTTTATAGATGGCAGTTCCTTAATTACCTCTAAGTAGTCTATTATTGAAAAAAAAGGAAAGTTCTTTTAGTCTCATTAAAAAGATCCTTTGTCAACTTTATATTCTACTTTAATTGCTCTTCAGAATATTTGAGCTTTCAAAGGGAACAAATCACTAAAGGATCTACGAAGGGGAATATGCCTTATCAGTCTGTTAGAATTCCTGTCAACAAAATACTAGGTAAAGGCAAAACAGGCAACATAATTTATGTAGACTTCTAAAAAGTTTTTGACAAAGTGTCATGCAAGAAACTGTTACAGAAAATGAATAATCATAGATGAAGGTTACAAAATTTTCTCATGTGTCAAAAATTATATAGAATACCTAAAGCAAAAATATACATTATCAATTTTCAGTATAAAAAAAGATTAATAATAAGGCATTTTGAGGTTATACACTAGTTTCATATAGTCACATATTTTCATTAATAACCTACAAATGAAGTTAACAGTGAGGCAAGAAAATTTCCAGAACAAAGATTTTTTAAATTGATCATTTCTAGACAAATTTAAAAATTCAAAATATCAAGGAGGTATTACTGCAAAATATTATGTCTTGAAGGAAATATTCGGATTTCTAACATATTTTCCATGGAAATAGATTAGGATATGTAAAAATATATTAACTTACTTTATTAGAATTAATATATGTTTCTATTTGGAGTGTGTCTTTTCTTGGTCTTGATTCACAGAAATGAAGAGGCAGTCAATCTAAACAGCAAATTAAAAACTAGTTACAAGGAGTGCCTTTCAAAAAAATCAAATAATTTGTAAATTGTTATGAGATAGAGGTCAAACGCTTACCCAAATTCAATGGTAATTTCTACATAGTTATTAAAGCTTAATTCTTACCAATATTTTGGTTCAGAGCATTAGCATGGATTTCAAGTTAATGCCCTACTTACTGACAGTGACTGCTGTTTGGTTCACTGTGCACAGCCATTCCATTGCTTGCAAGCTAGAGTATTTTGGTAGTAAATGTAATCACAAGCACCACTTCAGGTGCTTTTTAAAAGTTCTTTACAGAGATATAAGAGTGTGAACCAATGACTGCCCTTCTGGAGAGCCTTGAATCAGTTGCAAGGTGGGGACATTCGATAAAGATGACCAGATTAAATGTAGAGTAAAAACACTGAACTGCAGGTTGTACCTGTACAGAAGCTTGTTACCAACAGTTTTCATGCACTAATATTTTTCTGATAAGATTAGTTCCTTTCCAGTATAAAAACAATTTACACAAAATGAGTTTTAGTATCCAATGCTGTTTTACTTTTCTTCAAAGATGTAAGCCAAGTGTTAAGACAAGTTATATTTTAAAACTACATATCAAGAGAGATAAATTGTGAAATGTAATTATAATTTATTAGTTACATTATTTAATTATTTTTATTATTTATTAGTTACTGTAATTATTAATTCTTTGGTATATGTTTTTCCCGATACTGACTACTGTAAGTGGTATGACACTTAAGTCCTCCTTTGCTTGAATTCATTATAGATTAATTTACTGGTTGTTTGCATTGGGCGAGAACGTTCACATAAAGGATTATTATAGTCAGCTGGTTCCTAGTATCCTTTAAAATTGTGTTAGCCTGCTCCCAAAAGTGTAAAATATCAGCTTAGATCGACAATAGATTCAAACATTCCTGAGGATGTCTGCATTCTCAGGTATGCTGGTGTACAGACACAATGCAAGAAAATTATTGTTTCCAAGTTTAATGAAACTTTTCATATTTGCTCTCAGTCTGTGGATTTTAGTATGCTTATTTTCTTTCAAATAAATTTTTGCGTCATCATGGTGACAGACATCAGTCAAAATGTCAAAAGCTGACTTCCTGACAGACCAAGCTGGAGTTGTGTTCAGACTGAAAATTTAGTCAAATCAAAAGCTATTTTTTGTTAATATATCATAGTATGTTTTGAATTAAAGTTTATAGTTAGTTTAGATAAAGTCAGTTAAATGTATGATATTTTGTTAAGTTCAGCTCACCAAAAAGCACCCCTAAAATTGTCATAAGACAAAAACAAGCATTGCCATAAGCAAAAAAACAAACAAACAAACAAAAAAAAAAACCACAAGCAGAGATGAAGTTAATGCTCCTTTATTGCCAAAATCAAAAATTCAGAATAGAACAGGAAAGATCAGCTGTGACTTTTCACAGAATCACAGAATCCCAGGTTGGAAGGGACCTCAGGGACCATCTAGTCCAACCTTTCTAGGAAGAGCACAGTCTAGACCAGATGGCCCAGCACCCCGTCCAGACGAATCTTGAAGGTGTCCAACGTGGCCAAGTCAACCACTTCCCTGGGGAGATTATTCCAGCGGTTGACTGTCCTCACTGTGAAAAATTTCCCTCTCCTGTCCAATCGGAATGTCCCAAAGAGCAACTTGTCTCCATTCCCCCTCGTCATCCCCATGTGACTCCTTGTAAAAAGGGAGTCTCCATCTTCTTTTGTCACCAGTTAGTAGAAAGTGATAACAAATTATACTAATTCTGTCCCGGAAAAGCTCAAGTGAGCATGCTTATTGTTATCCTAGCATACCCTACCATATCATTTCACACATGCATTTTCCAAATCTACACTTAGTTAAAACATTTAAATGTTTAATTCTTAGAGATTATTCGAGGTACTCTTTTACCATTATATTAAGCATATGTCATCACTTATCCATTATTATTCTAAGAAATCAATGTTACAAGTGATTTGTCAAAATGCCTGGCAACAAAGCATCTCTAATATACTGTTGCTGTGTTATATAGAAAATATTGTGTTTCTCAGCAAAGTACAACTTTCTCTTAGTAAGATGCTATATTTGTCATTCATTATTTACCCAAAATCTTCCTTCATACCTTACTGAGAAATGGAAAGAAATCTTAATGTAGTCAGATGTTCGAAAAAGTATCATTCAAAATGTTTTTATAACATGGAGGGACTGTTCCCTAATACATAACAAGAACCAAATTATATTAAGGTTTTGATTGCAGGAAGGAAAAGGAATGTTCTGAGATGAAGCACAGATTTTAATGAGAAACAAAGCTTCATTCTTCCAGGATAGAGACAAAGTAGGTTTTTTTAGACCAGCTTTGAAATGTTCACCACTCAGAGAACTAACGTATTTATAAGAGAATCCCAAAGCAAAAGTCCCTTTCATCCCAGTTTCAGAAGTATCTTAAACATGACTTGAAAAGCACCAAGAGCAACATATTATTTCATTGAGAGTAAGAGTTATTGCTTCCCTGGACCCGAATGACAGGTTCATACACGGTCAGTATGCTGAAAGAGTTCACTCATTACAGGATACTTCTTAGTACTGTATTAAACCATTTTGCGCCACTATGAAGCAGTTAATTATCTTTCCATGGCAGTAAAAGGAATTAATTGGAAAAAGACCTGAATTTTATGCAACGTACACAGAGGGATGCATCCTCAGACATTTGAGCTATGTCAGCAAAAGACGCTTCTTCTAGAGACAGAAAATTCCAAGCAGGTGACAAAGAATGCTGCCAGTTCTAGTTGTTCATCACCACAGATGAAAAAAAAAATCATAAAGAGGACAAGCTGGGCAACAAAGCCCTATAAAATTAATTCAGAGTCAGGGTGAGCCAGAAACTATGTTTTCTTTTTTATTGTTCTAACTGTGCTGACCAACAGATTTTATTTAATTATTCAGAAAAATTTGTACATGAACAATTTCTGTGAGCCCTAGTTTCTCTGAACTAAATTAGAAGAAGGAAAATTTGTTTGCATCAGCACACTTCTGACTTTAATTTAACAGTTTCTGGTGCAAATCACTTTCCTTCTAAAATGAGCTGGGAATTATTTTCTTCGTATTGATTTTAAATTTTATGGCTTAGTGCTCTATGCTTTCCCTGTTTGATGCAACAGATCAGCATTTTTTAAGACTAGTGAATGTGTATGCATGTATAGAGCCTTGTATCTCTTTTGAGCTATTACTGTGATTAGAATAATATAGTGTTTTGCTTATTAAATGTGCTATTGTCTGTGGAATGGTCTTGAGAGATAGTGATGTACAAATGTTAAACTCTACTACCGGCATCTTTTTTTCTTTCCTGAAGAAGTTAATTAACATCAACCTAGTTGGAGAAAAATTTTAACAGTATAGTGGTATGTACAATTTAAAAAACCCTCACAACACAAATCTCCCTCAAAAAACCTAGAATGTCAGTGACCATGCAGTCAAGAAACGAAAGTGAGAATGCCAGAATACTGTGATGAAGATACCTCCTGTAGGAAAAATTTGATTTAGAAGTTGCCATTTCGAAGGTGCTATAACCAGTAACGTTCCCTGAAGGTTTTTTCAGCTACTGCAAGTATGTCTTGATGATATGTTGATTTTATTTCAGCATTTCATAAATACTGTATCTGTTAAACTCTGTGAAAAGGCAGCAGGAACTTTTTCGTACTGCCTGTAGTACAGTTGACTTCCTGTGTTAGCTCTCAAAAGCACAAAGGCAGAAACTTTTCATCAAGCACAGAGCAATGACATTCAAACAACTTTGAATAACTCAGGCACTGGATCCTACTCTATGTATCAGCATTGGAACGAGACTTAGAGGCCAGCCAGTGTGCCAGGCATGCCTCTGGACTCCCACCCTAAACAGCAGCAATAGCACCAGCGTGATGGAATCACAGTTACTTTTGAAGCTCTCTAACGTCCATACAGTTAAAGACTGTAACTTTTGTTCAAATTCAAGCTCTTGACTAGAAAACAACTCATAATATCTTGCTTTCCATATATATATATACTTAAATTTTTGCTTTTATTTTCCAATAATACCAGACGTTTTAAAAACCTTCAAATATTTCTTTTTGATAGTTATCACATGTTCACAAATGCATAAATTCAATCACCAGCTATAAAATGTTTTTATTTTAATTTCTTACTACTGTATCTGTCAGTACAATAAAAACATCATAATACTGTGATATATAAGGAACACAAGAAAAAAGAAAAAATAGAGAGCATTATTCCTAATTTTGTAGGAACTTTTGTACAGAAAATAAACCAGAAAAGTGTTATGAGGCATTAGCATAATGCTACAAACCATACTTTTGAAACATCCCTGAATCAGACTTTTAATTTAATTCCATTTCCCAAGGTTTAGGATGAGACTCACCTTCAAGGGTCTGCGCCTGTGATCCCTATTCTTATTTTGTGCTATAAATGCATGCAAAAAGCATGCATGATCTGTAATGTCTTTCAGAGAAATATTTCTAAGCTTTTCAGACAGATTTTGTCATACTGGAGTACTTGTAGTGTAATCCACTTTTTATTTTTGACTCATAATCTATGTTAATAGGTGTCTCGATCATGCAGAAGCCACTGTTTAGCTATAAACTTCTCAATACAAATTTCTCTAATTATTCTTTTCCACAATATTAATTCAACTGATGAGCAAAATAGGTCTTATTTTTAATCTGTTTTTTTAATCCAGAGATGTGAGATACAATTCAAATTTACATATCTAGGTATTTAGCTGTTAACCATGTGTTAGCACTGAAATGATAGTAAAGACTAACAGTCTGCTAGTATCTGCTAGTATACTTTCAGACTATCAGCTTGGTCTGAAAATTAGGACTTCCATGCTTAAGGAAATATAGTCAAAGGAAAATTCTTCAACACCTCACATCCTTGTACATAAATTTATAAACCACTTCAATTTAAAAAAAAAAAGCAACAATTATAATCACTCTTATCCATTTACTTCTATGGATGTCTATTCTCTGCAGACATGGTAAACCTGATGCCTCAAAGACAATATTGATAATTTTTAATGGTCTCTGCAAGGTACAGTATATGTCTATATGTGAATGTGGACATTCTCTCAAAAGAACATGAACTGCGAGAAGAGGTCTAGAAACTCGGCAATAACACATGAACGTATGTACTAACATATTTGTGTACCTACTTATGTCCATAAATTACCATTTATACTGGTAAAATAAATATGCCTGGGACTGCTTTGTGGCTGGCATAAAAAACATACATGCTATTAAGCACCATTATTCTCCAAAACAAGGTACTGCTTGCAAATGGTACATTGGAAATGGTACATGACCTGTGCCAGCTCCCAAATCATATCCAGGAACTGCTTGGGTACATACTGGCTGGCACGGTCCAGAGCTGTGCCCAGGGATCATTTTAATGGCTTCATTTTACAGAGAAGTGAGATCCAGTGCACAAGAACATTTGTAGGAAGTGCCCAATTTGCTGGCATAGATATAGTCTAGCTGAATCAGCACTTGCACAGAGGGTACTGAAATTCTCAGTATAAGCAATGGAGAGTAAGCAGGTTGTTCTGAAGATGTTGGAAGGGCAGAATCTGCCCTCCTAAATTAGGCATCAAAATCAGATGGACTAGCTCTATCTAACCACCTAATAATTCATGGAATCTGTATTATAAATAATGAAAAAGTAGAGCTAATGAACACATAGCAAATTATGTGTAAGAATTTGAAAACTAAATAGCAAAACACAAAATATTGCTGATAAAAAGAAAATGTTTATTAATACAAATGGGATACTAAAGTAATTAAGTCATAAAGTGAAAAGGCATGGAAAGACAAGTGAAACTCCCTGATTATAAAATGTATAAACAGAGCCTATTAAAGTTAATCCACAGGGTTAACTGCCAGCATGACTCTTGTTCATCAACTTATTCTGTTAATATTGTAGTCTTTTAGCTGAACCAAAAGTTTACATAAAAACATGGTAATGTCAGAAGATTCTCAATAATTAAAGCAGTGCTTTGGAGAATGTTAGTTCATACATTATTTTTAATGTATAGCTTTAATAGAAATAATGAAGAAGAAACTGGAAACAAACTGCCCACTCTGGAGAAGCATGGTTTTATACATGCCAGTCAGTGTTTCCCAGTCTCATCTCCTCAAAATTTCATCTTTGTTTGAGATGTCACAAATTTTGTTCTGCTTGACTCAGGCAGCCACTGCAAAGGGTTATTTAATGCTGAAATGAAGTATAACAAAGCATTCAATTTCACAACCGGATGCTTTTACGCACATGCTCCAGTCATCATAACCCTGTAGCCCAGTCTTACAATGACAATATTTCTGTTATGTTCCTTTTTTCACATGGAACAGTGATTTCATGAAACTGTATGTTTATTTCAAACAGTTGGAATACATAATGTGTTTTGAACTCCAGTTGCCTTTGATAGCTTTTTATTGCCAAGCTTTTTGTAGCCAAGCTTATAAAGTGAGCTTTACTAAAAGTATGGATACTGTTGATGAAATGTATTTAATAAAGACATGATATATGTTCTGGTTTCAGACTTGTCACCTGATTTTTTTTTTCATTTTTAGTATATTAAAATGTTGTATTAATATTCTTTTTCAGTGAGGGCTTTTTGTTGTTGTTGTTGTTGTGTATTTTGTTTTTCATCTACTATGCTTTTTGTGAGAAACTTTCAGTTTATATTTTCTTTGGTGCAAGTCAACCAGAAATAAATATTATAAAAATAGAATATATGCAGTGGCTTGCAAAAGGACACTCAACCCTTTGCAGTGTAGAAATATTTAGGTGTTTCAAATGTTAAACTTTAAAATTCATGTTATTTGCTATAAAAAGATAAAAAATTAAATCTAATATTTGCCCCCCAAAACTCTGAACCTTAAACGGCCTTTACAAACCCACATATTTTACAGGAGAATGTGGGAAGGAAAAAGTCTAAAAGTAGGATTCACCTCATTTAACTCCAGCATCCAGAAAATAAATATCTAGGCAAAGTTCACCTTCTAGTAATTGTCTATAATCAGTGCAGCTATATCCTGGGGGCAATCCACATCATTTATCTACTTTAAAACTGAATGAATCACTAGCTGGAAATGTCTTCCATTAACTTGAAAAAGAGCTTTGATACGAGACTTTGACTGTACATCCCAGAATCCAAGTTTCTCTGAATCTTCACTTTGAGTTATCAGATCTGTAAAATGAATATAATTCAGAACTTCAATTTTCACTTTGCTGTTGTATGAAAAACAAAATGCCCTCTGGTTTCAGAGTAAGTAGCCTTTAATTACAGTTTCTATTTTTATTTTTTTTTTGATTTATTTATTTTCTGAGAAGCTTGGGTCGTGGGAAGGAAAAAAAAGGCTTCTTGGGCTCCCAGTTTAGTGATTCAAATTTTGTGGATTACAGAGTTTATATTTTGTGTGTGTGTGTGAGTGTGTCTTACAAGCAGTTTCCGAGAATGTGTCTATGCTCCATGACAGGCAGGCACGGATTCCAAACTATTATCTCCCAATCTACACCTAGTATACATACTTTATGGCACAGTCTGTAACACTGTCAGATTAGTTATGCACATTTAATCTACAAGGATATTAAACTGCTTTTAACTGCACCCTAGGCAGGTTTTTAACCTTGTTGAATACACAGTTGTATTCTTTATTCTTTAGTTTCCTTTAAGAACTTCCATAGTTCTTTCAGCCAAGAAGGAAAAAAGGAAAAGGAGGAAGACAGAGTAATAGAAACAAATTTTCTTTCCTATAGAATTCCTATCTGTTGGAGATATAGGGTTCATGTAATAGATCAGACTTTCTTATTTGACTTTTTTGCTCCTACACAATGTGTGTGATTGAATTATGGATATTTTTTAAATGCATACTTAATTTAGAAGGGCTTCAGAAATATACAACAATAATTTAATAAATTATTAAATTTGGAGTTGATTAAAGCTCTGTTATGTCTAAAGGCGATGAAATCTGCAAAGTTTTTCATTTAATGTAGGACAAATCCATAGTAAAACCTGTGAACATAATTTTATACATATGAATTTATCGTATTGAAATATTATTTTTCTTCTTTTTATTTTACTTGCCCCATTATAAGCACAGGCTCAAATACCCAGAGACAGCAATAAACTGTAAAAAATAATAATTAAAAAACCTCACATGTCTGTGGTATAAGGTGTCTCTAATAATCTACAGTTTTAATACTCATTGACACACCTATAAACTTCTCAAAAAATATCATAACAATATTTTTCTTCACTCAGAATATAGTTTATCTTTTTAATTACTGATTTTCACATGGGTTAACAAATTTTAAATGGCTTTTTCATAATCTGCAAATTCTGACAGGTAAAACAAATTTTTGACAGTCATGGAATATAGGAATATAAGTTCACATTTGGCTTTATTTTTTCATCCAGTAAGAACTCCACTGTTTCTACTGAGTAAATGGGATGTCAGTCAGTCAGGAAAAGTGACTCATTTAGTGGAATGTGAGCTCACACATAGACAGTATAGTGTCAGCAAATGCTGTTGTATACTCCAACCAATTTAGTACCTAGCATTTCAAGTAGCAACATTTTATTGAAGTACTGTAATAGTGACTTTGTTAACTACCCAAAACTGTCACAAATATTTTCAATCAACATTTTAGTTCATGAAGCCAAGCTGTGTAAAACTTTCATTACAAAAAGCAAGCCCATGCAAAACAAGATTGTGTCATGTTTCATTTGTGAATGCAAAACTCATCTCAATTCTCTGGTAATATCCAGAGCACAGGAAAGATTCTGGTAATATGTAACTGTCCCTTCATTGAATTTATTTCCTTATTTACTTTCCTTTTTTACTTCCTTTCTAAAGCTTCCAGTGGTAAGGTAGGATTGCATCTAAATAAGGGTGAAAGGGGCACACAGAACAGCCAAAGTTGTCTAATCATCCAGGAGAAAATGTGTCCAGCCTCTTCTATTTTTGAAAGATTGTTTTCTGACTACATTATCTCCTTGTGCTTAACTGTCTTTTCTCAGGTGTTCTTTTGGAGACAAAAGATGAAAAAAGGAAAGGTTGCAAATTTCCTGCCAGGAAAGAAATCCTTACATAAACCATACTAGCATTTGGAGGTCTTTTTCTCATTTGTTTCTTTAGAGAGAGACAGAAGAGAATCTGTAGACATCCTCCTAAAGAAATGCAATTAGAAAAAATAGTAGTTGCCCAAAGAAATGATGAATTGCCATCCACTTCCACAAAGACAGGAATCTTTTTCTGGGTAAATAATTTGTCCCAGATGTTCTCTTTTAAGTGGTAAGTCTCTTTGAGTGGAATAGATTAAGAGGATTAAGATAACCTTGTCAGTTTTATATTTCTGACTAGGTCTGACTTGTATGGCTACCCACAGACCCTGTTGTTTACAGTTATGAAAGCCTGTACATTTTTACCCTGAGTGCATAAGTCACACAAAGTGAGAGATTTCGCACAGCTTTCACAGTATAACCAGGTTTTTCACCTAATACCTTGAAAATGAAAATCACTGTTTCATTTTCCTTTCAGTACATTCCTTTATAGTTGAAAAAAATGCTCATCAGTTAAATAATAGCTAGAGAATGATGGTGTTAACTACTAAACCTCAGTAATAATAATGGTTAGAACATGAAAAAGACTGAGAAAGGGTAGGATATGTGAGGAGAAATGTTTTGTAAAAAATCCTACAACCAGATTTGAAGAATTTTTCAAACGGAAGACAGTTGATCTACAACAAGGCTTGATGAGTAGGACAGAATACCTTGCACAGGGTATTTGAAACACATTTGTAAATACTCGTTGAACTTACACCACTGCTAAAGCCGTCTGTAGGAGCCATTACAGAGGTGCAGGTAAGCCTTAACTATGTCTTCTTTACTTTTCCTCTGTCCCCTGTGACTTTTGCTCCAAACTCTGTTGCTCCTGAGAGAAACTAGAAAATTCTCTGTGCTAATAATAAAAGTTAGAAAGGATTAGTATGTGCCCGTTTGACTCTACTTTCGGTGTCTGTTAGAAGTTTAGGATAAATTGAGCTTTAGGCATGTCATTATTTTCACTTGAGTTTAAAAACAATCAAGATCAAATTATCTCTGAGACTTTCCCCTGCTCAGATGTATACACCTGATTCAGCTAGCTGTCCATGTAAGGATTTCTGAGAACGCTTGACATACAGGGACAGCTGAATAGTTGTCTTCCAGGTATGATTCATGTCAGTGTCTAAAATAGATCAGGAGATTCATGACCAAACAGCAGCTCTTTTTCTATAAGTAATATAAAGGGTTATTGACTTACTAACTCAGACCTAGATTCCTGTTTTAAATATGTAGAGTTAGATCAGTCATCAGGACTCTCATGTTAAAAAAAAAAAAAAGATGACTTTACTGTCTAGTGAGAGAGAAGCAATTGCACAAATGATACCCATTTGCTAATCCT
The DNA here is from genome assembly GCF_963921805.1 of Phalacrocorax carbo. NCBI lineage: Eukaryota > Metazoa > Chordata > Aves > Suliformes > Phalacrocoracidae > Phalacrocorax > Phalacrocorax carbo. The sequence continues at coordinate 168,232,117 of NC_087513.1, forward strand.
GCTTGAAATGCTTTTTTTTTTTCTTTTTTTATTTTCATAAAATAACTGGAAATCTTATTAAGAAACAGCGCTTTCTAAAAACTACATCTTAATGACACTGGGTTTTGAGTTTGGTTTTGGTTTTTCCCCCCTCAGAGCTAGATTTCAAAATGTCCAGAATGATCCGTAACAAAATGTTGCTACCTTTGAAATGATTTTGGTTTTCTGTGTCCTCTCTATATATATACTGACTATATGGTATTTATCCTTATTCTTATATCTAGTTTTGTAGGAACTGGAAGAATAATCAGAAAATATATCCATTGTGAAATAATATAAACAAAAGTTACATAGAAATAATAATTTAGTAAAGTTTGATAGCTTTTCTTATTTCTTATAGAATACATAAATAGAATAATTTTTTTTTTGCTTTTTTGTTTTGTTTTGTTTCTCAAAACCAGCGAAAAAGAAAGACTTATATATGCCTAAATGGACGCAAACAGTACTGGGCTGAAACTTTAGTGAAAGAAAGGATGATTTTGGAGGGGAAATCAGTCAATCCAAGACAGTTTGCAATAAAGTTAGAGTTTTGTCCTACCAATTTCCTTCAAGTTTTTCTGAAATATGCTTACATAAAAGGGACCTCCTTTCTGTCTCTTTTTTTTTTTTTGGAGGTGAAAAGCTATATTTCTTTGTCAAAAATATGCCAATAACATTTCATTTGTACAACAAAGGTATTTAAACTCCCAGTGCACTAGCATTACAATACCTCTGCAAAATCCCCAGTAATATTCCCAGTAGCTTCTCTGGTTTTACTAATTCCCTCTGAATCATTTATTTATGTTGATTAATCCTAATCCGGTGACCAGACAACGGATACAAGGACACCAGCAGGTACTACCTGTGCATAGTCTTCTGTGGGTCAATCAAAAATGAACATCTGGTAGGCCAAATGTGCAAGTCTGCTCTAAATATTATCAAACTCAGAGGCAATCCCAAGAGAAGCAGAAGAGACACCCACTAGGCTTTTCTAATCTAGTCCTTGGAAATACTCATTAATTAGTGAGAATCTAATATCTTGAGTTCTTTCATTCCAAAATCAACAACAACACTGTAGATTTCCTTTAATTGTAGAGCTTTGCATCTATCTTAAATTAGATTGTTGCTATTATGTATTCTAAAGAACTAAACTTTCTCTTTTATTCCCATAATTAGCTACAATTTCTTTGAAGCTAAAAATAAGAGTAGAGCTTTAAAAGTGACAATACAGAGAAAACAGAACTAAATTATTGATGCATATACTGGGCCAAAATATGTCTTAAATATGTCATGAAAACTCCAATATACTCAGTGGGACATAAACATCAGTATGAAATTTATGGAGGAAAAATAATATAAAATCATCCCTCCACTACTGGATCAAATGTCCATAGGTATCTAAGTGGTAAAAGTTTAGTCTTGGAAGCAGGACCCAGCAGGATACTCTTCCTCATTTAGGGCTAAGGAATTGCAGTAACAGTAGAGTGGGCCACTGACTTTTGTTATCTTATGTAAGGTGGGAAGGTGGGACATCTGCAACTGAGATCACAATGTTACCTGTCCCTAAAATATGGCTCAGGGTTCACAGTACAAGATAAGAAGTCTTATGGTTACCTGCCAATCACAGAAATTGTACTGGTCTCCTTGCTGGTTCTGGCTGGGGAAGAGTTAATTTTTTTCATAGTAGCAGGCATGGGTCTACGTTTTGGATTTGTGCTGGAAACAGTGTTGGTAAGACAGGGATGTTTTTGTAATTCCTGAGCAGTGCTTATTCAGAGTTGTCATGATCCACTGTTGGGCTTAACAATTTGGCAGAGGCTAAACCCCCTTGCTTTCCAACCAACCTCATAATTCTGGGAGGCTGGGGGCGCCTGGTCTTAACTTCTGATTGACTGCAATGTTTTATCATGACTAGGTTCCTTTTACATTGTCAGGGACAGAATTAAGACTCAAAACAGAGTCAAGTGCCAAGTCACTTTATTTGGCTAACATACATGGGAGAAAAGCAGAGAAAGAGAGAAAAAAGTGAGAAAGGGAAAAAGAGAGAGAGAGAGCGAGCACGAGAGTGTTGCAATAGCTACCACCAAGGATCTGCAGTGGTCTATGTGGTTGGTCCAACCATGTGGTCAGTCAGTCCACCCATCCTTTCTTCCTTCTGTCCACCCGTGTGGTCCATCCATCTTTCCATTTGTCCATCTGTGCAGTCCGCCAGTCGATCGGTGCAGTCCGTGAGTCCGATGTATCTTTCAATATGGTGGTGGTGGGATGTTCCAGAATGCTACTCGTGGTCTCCACTGGTTTCCCATTTTTATAGCGTTGCCCTCTTGCATAGACAATGACTGGTTTTGATACCCACGCCTCCCACTCGGTGGTGGGGCACATGCCCAGTACTATCACTAGAGGATGCTAGAAAGTTCTAGAGGGTCCAAGCCCACCCAACAGTCAACCCTGGGCCTGGGCATATGTGCAGAGGGCATGTACTCCAGATTGTAACCTGACTCATAGCCCTGCTTCTACCTCGCAGTATCCTGAACATGATCATCTCATGGTCACTGCAGCCAAGGCTACCCGCAACTCTCACATCCTCAACGAGCCCTTCCTTTTTTGTTAGGATAAGGTTGAGCAGCACACCTTGCCTTGTTGGCTCCTCCACCACTTGCATCAAATTGTTGTTCTTGATGCTCTGCAGGAACCTTCTGAATCATGCATAGCTCACTGTGTTGCTGGACAGTGTTGGACAGTGAGGTGGATAGAGAACTGGCTCAACAACAGAGCTCAGAGGGTCATGATCAATGGAGTAAAGTCTGGTTGGAGGCCCATAACTAGTGGTGTTTTTCAGCAGTCTGTACTGGGACCAGTCCTATTCAATATATTCATCAATGACCTAGACAAAAGGACAGAGTGTAACCTCAGCAGGTTTGCTGATGATACAAAACTTGGAGGAGTGGCTGATATGCCAGAAGGCTGTGCTGCTATTCAGCGAGTCCGGGACAGGCTGCAGAGCTGGTCTGAGGGGAACATAATGAAATTCATTAAGAGCAAGTTCAAGGTCCTGCACCTGGGGAGGAACAACACCATACACCAGTACAGGTTGGGGGTTGAACTACTGGAAATAGGCTCTGTTGAGAAGGACCTGGGAGTTCTGGTGGACAGCAAGCTGACCATGAGCCAGCAGTGTGCCCTTGTGGCCAAGGACAACGGTATCCTGGGATGCATTAAGAGAGTGTGGCCAGCAGATCGAGAAAGGTTATCCTCCCCCTGTACTCTACTCTACCCTACTGAGGACACATCCGGAGTACTGTGCCCAGTTCTGGGCTCCCATGTTTAAGAAGGACAGGGAACTGCTCAAACAAGTCCAGCAGACAGCTACAAAGATGATCAGGGGACTGGAGCATCTCCCTTCTGAGGAAAGACTGAGAGACCTGGGTTTGTTCAGCCTGGAGAAGAGAAGACTGAGGGGGACTCTTCTCAATGCTTATAAATATCTAAAGGGTGGGTGTCAAGAGGATGGGACTGGACTCTTTTCAGTAGTTCCCAAGGATGGGACAAGGGTCAATGGGCACAAACTGGAACACAGAAAGTTCCACCTGAATATGAGAAAAAAACTTCTTTAGTGTGAAGGTGACAAAGCAATGGAACAGGCTGCCCAGGGAGGTTGTGGAGTCTCCTTCCCTGGAAACATTCAAAACCCTGCTAGAAGCAGTCCTGTGTACCCTGCTGTAGGTGAACCTGCTCAAGGAGGGGGGTTGGACGAGATGATCTCCAAAGGTCCCTTCCAACCCCTACCATTCTGTGATTCTGTGAAGAACTGACTGCTGATGGGAAATAATGAATGAATTCCTTGTTTTGCTTTGCTTGCATGTGAGGCTTTTGCTTTACTTATTAAACTGTTTTTATCTTAACTCATGAGTTTTCTCCCTTTTAGTCTTCTAATTCTCTCCCCCATCCAACTGCGGGTGAGTGAAAGAGTGGCTGTGTGGTGCTTAGTTGCTAGATGGGGTGAAACAATGACATCTTCATTTCCCAGACTTTTAGCCACTGTGCTTCCCACATATTTTGCTGGCACATCTGGTCACACAAGGAACCAGTTCAGGGAGGAAAATCAGCAGGGGAACAGGAACAGGAATGCATGGCTGGATGTGAGGGAAAGAAGAACAGGGCCACAGTTTTAGCATCAGATCAGCAGGTCATCTAATCACTCTCAGTCTTCTGCACAGACCTGAGGAGGGGGATGATTTTTACACCGTAGCTTGTTAAAAAATTGAAAGATTATATGTGATTTGGTTTTTTTTTTATTATTATTATTATTATTTCCTGTGGGAACATCTAATATACAGTAAAGGCAATGAATCAAAAAATACAGACAAGAACGAAGAATATCCTTCTTTCTGCACAAAAGTCAGTCATTTCGTTATTCACCTGCAAACACTTGACTTCTGTTCAGGTTTCCTTCTTTCTTTGATCTGCAGATCTGCACAGATCTAAGCTCCAGCCCATAAAATAACGTGCATGCACCCTTCTAAGCACATGCGTGGGAGTCTGCTCCCACAGAGAGGAAGGGTGGGTTAAACTGGGAGAGAATGAGAGAGAAAGGAGAACAACCAAGCCTAAAAATAGAAAGTGGGACGTTGAGCAGGAATACAACAGCCTGCAGCCTACAAGGAGAGCAGGTAGATAAGATGGTTTTTCCTTAAGCTAATAACTAGGAGTGGAAGGGGCAGCTGTGAGAGAGAGTGACTCACAGTAATAAGACTTTCTTAGAGCATTATCTATCAAGTATTTCAGTATCTTCATCCCTACTCTTAATCCAATTATTTATGAGTACTTTCTCTCTCTCACACACAGACACACACACACAAAAAGCCGGTAGATTTTCTTAACAAAGGATTTAATCCTAAAATTAATTTGTGCATAAATAACATCATATGATGTTGTTAACTCCCCTATTTTCCCACAAGCTTGGGCCCTCAGGTAAGATGGCAGGCTAAAACTCACTTGTTCAGGAAGTTGTGAAATCTTTCCATCCTATTCTGTCAAATTGCCTTGTTCTTGGACTGCAAAAATCTTTCTGTATTCCAGGTCTCACCCAAATAAACCCCCCCAGTTATGCTAAATTACATAGTGGGTTTTAGTGAAGGACTGGTATTTGGAAGAAGTTAGAGTCATTCCAAAATCTCAGTTCATTTGAATGTTCTCAAACTGACTTAGTCCCAAAACTCCAAAAGTGGAAGATGAATTCTTATATTCCCTCATTATTTTTTTTCACAAGTAACTGCACATTCTTAAAAAGTGCAAGGTTAAAACAACAAAAAAAAGTCTCTAAAATAATATTTGTTATAATATTAGAATGAGTCAGTTACTGACATGAAGTTTGTATGAAAAGATTAAAAAAACACAATATGTAAGAAGGATACATGAATACGACTGCCCAGTAAAATGCATTAATGTTTGATCAACAGATCTACTAGTGAAGTTAGTTTACCATTGAATAACATTTTATGTAGAGAATATTTTATATCCAATGTTTCAAAGATTGTATCTCTGTCTATTTATCACAGTATTAATCTAGCTTTGAAATATCTCCAAAGCAGAAGTTTCTAAATAAAATTCACAATAATATATATTCCCGAAGCAGAATCCTTATTTTTCTGCAAAACCAAAGGCCCATTCTTGTTTCTGTTTTGATTAGTTTTCCTGCAAGGCTTTTACAAGGATTTGCTGATTGAACCAAGAAATTACAGCTATACAAATACTATATTAACCATATTCACTATTGGGATGCCTAAATAGTACAGATAAAAGATATTTGCTCCTCTTTCCATTGTCTCTTGTTCAGGTATTTTTAAAAATGCATGTTCAAAATAAAATTGACATTTAACAAATACACACTTTATCAATCTTATTTATTCATTTTTAGAATAATCCACTGATAAATTTCTGTAAGGACTGCATATCTATCAGTGGGAGTCCACAGACTTGAGATAGATCACAGAGAATTTTATAATAAGATGACCAATTAAAACAGGAAGCTTTTCTTGGGGAATTATTTCACTATGCTTTATTATTTTTCTGTGCTGATGTGTTCATAGCTGATTGATGCTTCTGTGAAAAAAGTATAATGGGACACATCTTTTGAAGACACTTTTATTGCACAGACAGCACGATGAGAATGATTATACAGTCATAAAAAACAACAAAATATCTTCCCATGTCAAAGGACACTTTCTGTGAGTGCCAGTTAGAAGAACCTGTCATGACTTCAAGATCTGGTACTTCAGTTGGCAGGGACACAGCACAACAGATCATAATGTGACAGTTCCCTTGGGAGTCCAAAATGTGTTAAGGGATTTCACTTGCCCTGCAGTAACAAAACAGGCTGTTTTAAATGTTGTTAAGGACATAACCCTGACAGAAAACTTCATTTTCCCTGTCTTGACCAGAAATCTGGAGTAAAGCAACCCAGTCCGATCTGTGGAAAAGATCAGTTCAAGCAAAGAAAGACATTCAAAAGACTTTTTAGGTTGTGACACCCAATCTAAAAGACAGTTTGAGTCAAACTGTATTACCAAGTATCACTCAGTGCACTTTATATATAGAAAGAAAAATGGAATTAAACTTTTAGTAACTAAGCAGGTCATGAGGAAAGATTTGTCTTAAAGTGACATCTCAGAATCTCAAATAACATGATGTCAGTAAAATTCAGATGTATATACTGCATCAAGTTTGTAACAGTTCCTGCAAACGGCATGGGAATCCTTCTTCAGGTGGTAAAGGTCATGTTGTAGGTGGTATTTTCTACACATTTTTTGAAACCAGCAAAATGTCTTTTGTAGAAAGACTGTATTAAAACTGCTAATCAATCTGTTCTATATGATCCTCGAGGATTTTAACACAGAGATACAAAGAGTAACTTGAATATAAGGGAAAAAATAGTCTGAAGAAAACCAGTACTGAAGAAATCAAATTAAAATACAGTAAAAATCATTAATGTTATTAAAAGCACTGTGTACTTGGATGAAGTACCTGACTGAATTAGTAAGTTTAGCTAAAATGTATATTCTGTCTGTGGTGTTGCACGATACTCACCTGAAATTTTTCCTTAAATTTAAATAACATGTTCTATTTTGGATTAATTAGGTATTCATTTCCAGCACTTTGTGTTGCAGGTTTCTTACTCCGCAGAGACGATCATCCTGAATCATGGTTTCTTTCTGTTACATTGCTTTGCCTGATCTCACAATGATTATAATGGACTTCCAATCTAAGAAGTAATAGTTTGGAGTGTTACTTAATATGTTGCTTTTGCCATTTCAGTCCCTTTTTCAATGTTACTTTTTGCTGATACAGAATTTTTCTCTTTCTTTGAACCCACACAGGGACCCCCAAGTGTTCTCCTGGCCTGAGGGGACCATAGGCACCACACTTCTCCTGGCAAAGACTCTGGGGTGCTCGTGTGACTCTACTGTAACACCACACAAGCTTATTTTGCTTGATCTCAGGAGCTATTGCCTTCTGGACCCAGAGGGACATTGGATGAGTGTAACACTGAAGAAATCAGTGAGGAATACAACCAAAAGGTAGGAGTTCTATAACCAGTAAACATTGTGTCAGTATTAGATTATATTATTGTTGGGAATCTTATGTACCTATTGTGATTTAAATAAGTTTATGTGTGTTTGTACTATCTCACTGTGGTTTATGTTTATATATGAAGAACAAGAAGCAGAAATTCCATTTCTTCATGTCACTTAAATGACTTTCCACTTGCATTAAATCTTTGAAACTCACAGTCTAAAAGCAGAAAGATGATATATATAATGAGAAACTGGAATAAATGGGTAAAAGTTAAATATAATTTATCATCAGGAAAATGAAGTGAAACCATATGGCTGAAATTCTCCATATCTCAGAAGATTTAGTAACTCTGAAGGGAAACATTGTCCTAAGAAAATTATTTAGACTTGGAATACCCACTCCATATTTTTGTTGTTGGTTTTGGTTTTGTTTTGTGGGGTTTTTTTTTAACCTGTCTTCTAATAAATCCAACTGAGCTTCAGAATTTACACATACCTTTGTTCTTTCACAGTAAAAAGGAAATAGTAGTTTCTGGCAAGACCATTGAACTAAAATAAATTAATAAAATTAACTACAGTTATGGTGCATAACCCTTCTGGATCAAAATAAAAGATTTCTACTACATTGCATTTTTATTACGCAGAAATAAACTATTTGTTTATTACTTAAATTTTCAAGAAATAGAAGTATCAACATAAATTGTAACATATGAACCTAAAAAATTAAGGATTAACAAGAACCAAAAAAGAACAAGCTGAACAACGTAGCTTCCTAAAAGCTCAGAATGAAATTCCCATAGCATTCCTCTGTAGTTAGAACTAAACGTGTCTCCCTACATTTCTCTTCCACAAATATTTCTTAAAAAAGTAGATTCTCAAAGTTCTTCAGTCTAGTGTGAGATAAATTATACATGGAATAAAGTAAAGCATTTGAAAGGTTACTCTCAATTAGTTCATATTTAGTTTTGTGCTATTTCTTTAAAATTTGATACCATTTTCAAAACTTTTCAGAAGTCAAGACCTCTTGCTCTATTTGTACCTTCTATCTTTCATATTGTATAAAAGTGTCTATTTTTCCTCTTTCTCAGTATATATGTCACACTGCTTATTAACAGATCCCTGGTTAGTTTATTCCTGGGTCTTGGTAGCCTCACCATCTATGCTGCGTAAATGCAAGTTCGGTCTTTTGAAGTCAGTCAACATTTTCCCTCCGAAATATATTCCTGGTTTTGCAAACAGTCTACACTGAGGCAGCTCCTGTTGTGAAATATGGATGGGCTTTAGCTGGACTTGGCCCCATCCAACCTTCTCAGTTGTCTTGCACAGTTATAGCAGACTTTGGATACCAAAATGCTCCCATATGTTGTCACATTGCTTTTCAAGTTAGAGAAGCACCACTCCTATGGTGGCCACTCTGGTGACACAATCCTGTTATTTCAGATACCATGAAATAAAAACCCAAGCATATTTCTGGGGCCATGATGACTCAAAGAGCTGGGCTCAATAGCTTTGGACACAGCCAGGCTGCTCGAGAAGTAGCTAAGTGTGAGCAGTCTAATCACAGCCCATGCAGGCAGTCCTCCAGGTCAGTAATCAGCTCCCAGTGGAATATAAACTCAAAGGTAGCAAAATATCCAAAGTATCCCAGAAACACACTTGTGTGTTCAGTTCCCCTTTTCTACCCCTACTCAAACATGGAGTATTTTTCTATGATATTTTTTGAAATCAGGCAAATGAAAAAATATGGGAAACAATTAACAGGGTCAAGGACTCTGTAGAGAATCCCAGAGGACAATTAGCAAAGGTTAATGATTTAGGAGACCCAGAACCAAAGGAAAGAGTTTCAAACCAGGTTACCTGCTAAGAAAATAATTATGTGTAAGTAAGCTAGAAATCCAATATTTCTTACCACATCAGTAAAAATCAGGCTGACAGACACTGACCTTGTATGTTCCTAAAGAAAGATTTGATTTTTTTTTTTTTTAAAGAAAAAAAAGGAAAATATTCACTATGTTCACCCTTCTGGTCACCAGATATCAGAGGAGTAGGAAGCAACTTCAGTTCTCCAACATCTCTGCAAGAAAAGACAGAAAGAGGAGTGCTATTTGAAGTACTTTTTTGGCTTTCCTTGATTTAAAGTTTTATGAGTAGCAGAGGAGGATACTGAAAGTTTCAGTTGGCTTTTAAAGGACAGGTGGAATTTAACCTGACCTGTCATAGAAGAGAACTCACAGGAAAAAGGAACTGAGAGAAGAAAAAACCACAGGTGAAGACAGGGGAGCAGAGATAAAAGATGGATTCACAAAAGCTAATTTTATCCTGTAAAAGCTGATTTCCTAGAACTGTCTCCACAGTATTTGGAAAGCAGCTGTTTGAGACATAATGTAAAAAAATCTAAAGCTAAACTCTTGTTCTGAATTACCTTTTGGAGTTACCTGTATCTGGCAAATGACTATAAAGTGATATGAGGGAAGTTAGTGCTTATGGGCTGAAGTTCAAAATTTGAGTGAAATGAAGTTTCCTGAGTAGAAGAGGAAGAAAAAAAATAAAAATTTTAGACTGCATTTAAAAGGCAGGTGGAATTAAACCTGGTCTAAAATTATAGAATCATACAATCGTTAAGGTTGGAAAAGATCCTTAAGATCATAGAGTCCAACCGCTAACCTATCACTGCCAAGTCCACCACTAAACCATATCCTCAAGCACCATGTCTACCCTTATTTTAATTACCTCCAGGGATGGAGACTCCACCACCTCCCTGGGCAGCCTCTTCCAATGCCTGACAACCCTTTCAGTAAAGAATTTTTTCCTAATATCCAACCTAAACTTCCCCTGGCGCAGCTTGAGGCCATTTCCTCTCGTCCTATCGCTTGTTACTAGGGAGAAGACACCAACCCCCACCTCACTACAACCTCCTTTCAGGTAGTTGTAGAGAGCAATAAGGTCTCCCCTCAGCCTCCTCTTCTCCAGGCTAAACAACCCCAGTCCCCTCAGCCGCTCCTCAGAAGACTTGTTCTCTAGACCCTTCACCAACTTTGTTGTCCTTTCCTGGACACGCTCCAGCACCTTGATGTCCCTCTTGCAGTGAGGGGCCCAAAACTGAACACAGTACTTGAGGTGCAGCCTCAGCAGTGCCGAGTACAGGGGCACGATCACTTCCTTACTCCTGCTGGCCACACTATTCCTGATACAAGCCAGGATGCCATTGGCCTTCTTGGAATGGTTTTCTTGTTCTTAAAAGCAAAGATATACAAAAGAAAATAACTACACTGAAAGCACAGAGAAATCCTGAGCATATTATTTGTTCACAATACATTATTCTTCTTTCATATGAAATAAAATGAAAAAATGAAATAACAAATAGTAATAAATGGAAAAAAAAGAAGAAAAACATATGAAAATATTTATCCTGTATTGCATGTGATAGTTATGCCTTCTGTCACTGTAAGACTGGTATCTGCATTCCTCTGAAGCTTCACAGTTCTTTTCCTAACATTATGAATTTTCTATGAAAAGGAACACACTAGTCTAAAACCATGTGCATAATACATACAGAAATGAAGTTTGTAGTATATATTGACCTGTCTTGATATAGACTTCATTAAAGGTCACATGAAGTTCGCAGTGCTGCCTTATGTGTACGATTATGAGACTATGTACCAGGTTAGTGGCATTTTTACTTTTAGCTGTCATTAGACTCAATTCTTTTAAATTGATTGGTGACTGTCAAGCAAGCTCAGGCAACAAAGGAGCAAGTTTAATTTATCTAGGAATCTGTGTGTGTGACTGTGTTTTTATATATGCATATTTAAATATGCATGTGTTTATATACATATTCATACAAACACAATTATTGTTCTGTTTTGATGAATTTCATTAAGCCTCCTCCTTAATATCTGTAGGTGCTATTAATTTTAAAATGCAATATAAACAGAACACATAGAACCTCCCTATTTTTCATTCTCCCTTGAGCTACTAAATCACCCACACAAGTAAACAAACAACTCTTCACACTGAACCCTCCCTACCAGCACTTGGAGATGCTAGGAAATGATCACCTTCCATCTGCTCTTGTTTGTGGAGGACTTAAAAAAAATCTCAAAATTTAGTGTTGATGTATTTAGCACAGGAAGGAATTGTTACAACACTGCAAAGTAAGCAAAAATAAAGCAAACCATAGATATATATTTACAAAATGTTTTTGATTGAAAGCTCTCTACACGCCCTACTTAATGTTTAAATGAACTAATTTATTCACTGGTCTTTCTAGGCCACTTATAAGCATTTGGTCTACCAAATGGAAAATCTGTGTTTTCAGGATCCTTGTAACTGTTTATTATTATTGGTATTTACTTGGTGCTTCTAAATGAGAAGTGTGACTTGCAAAATTTAAGTTGTGGCATTCAGTAGTTGGACATATTTAAACAACAAAGGGAATAAGCTATTCTTATACAAATGAGCAAGATATTTTTTAAAATTATTTTATTTTGGAGGGATATTCAAAGATCAGTTAACTCCAGGAAAAAGATTGGTTTTCAGTCTTGGTCCGTATTTTTTTTATTTGCAAATACAGTAATAAATTTTAAAAATTGTAAAAATAAGATGCTGTATCTTAACTGCATAGCATAGCAATTTATACAAAGCTGAAGACATTTTAAAGGGCAGTTTTTCTTCACCTATGTCCACAAACTAAACTATCTCAAACTTATTGCATTATAATAGGCAATAACTTTGCTAGATAAAGGTAATTTATGGAATTTATGAAAGTTATTTCATAACTAATTTTCTAGAAATTAACATTTATATATGCACTTTTAGCTTATATACAATTTCCTTTGCATACTGCTGTGTTCTCAGCTGGAACAGTGTGGTTTACCTTGAAAAATAAATGTATAACAAGCTTGCAAGAGGGAAAGTAAATTATAATCTTTATCATTCCAAAGATGATCAGTTTATGGGAATATATCCATTTCAGCCTGGCTTGATTCCAGATGGGAAGCAGTTTGGCTTTCTTGAGGACAACTCACTTTTTTTGTTTTCATGTCCATGATCTGAAAATTAGAGAAAAAAGTGTGTTTTTCTCTTGATGAAAAATAAATAACAGACCTTACATTTTTACATTAAATATGTTTAAGGAATTAGGACTGAAGTTTTCAAAGTAAATTTTTTTCAATATTCGCTGCTGAAGAAAGCCTTAATGCATAGTGAGCATATTGTAAAAACCACAAAACAAAGCAACAAATAAACACCAACTCACTTTTCTTATGCAACCTTCCCCCAAATAGTAAACCTGAAAAATTTTAAGTCATGAAAATTTTCATCTCAGATTATTTAATTAAGGTTTTTATTTTTGATACTAAAATTCAGTCTTAAAACAGTTCTCTACTTTTAATTTAATTTCATTTGCTTTGAAATGTTATATACAGATCTGAATGTGAAAATTTCTAATCTGTAAATTTACAGAAATAATACTCTAAAAATTTCATCTAAATTAGAATCTATTAAAAATCTAGGTGAAACTACTTAAGAGAAATCATGATCCTGCTACTAGATACTGCTAATTTTAGTATGTTCCTTTTATGTAGTGCAATTCAAATTCTATTCTCATTGCACTGTCTGTTTATAGCTTTGACCTAGATATATGAGTTCATTTCAGGAATAGATTCTCTGATGTAATCCTGTGTTTGGTATTTTGCTTTTTATTGGTTTAGGTGTCCCTATGGTTCTCATTCTGGCTATGACAGATCCTTGTCTAGGATTCTAATTCCCCTTCATTTTATTCATACACACCTAGTTCAAGAGGATGCACACTCCCAGAGCACAGACCCTTCACTTTCGGCTTTGCAACCCAGCCTTCCCTTCGTAGCCCCAGCCATAATGCTCTAACATGGAAAGACTTCTGCCAAGAAGAGAAAGCTACTGAAAGCCAGCAACTGATGATGATGTCAAGTCCACTGAAGTTCACTGCAAGCTGAGGGTCTACAGAGAGTAGACATAAACTCCAGAGCAAGAAATATTTACCAAAAGGTGAAAAATCAAAGCACTGCTCAAGGTGGTAAGCAGAAAGAATGAAACAGTGTATTTATGAGACTTCTTTTTAAAAAATGTTTTATTTATGGAATGATATATATTTTTGTCTTCACGCTACATCAGCTCAAATTAGCTGACCTGTAACTCAAGAGAAAGATGGATTGCAGTCTATGGGTGACAAGCCTATATGCCAGATATTCAAGGCAATGTTTTTATGGGATCATAATTACTATTTTAAGCAGTGGTAAAATATGCAGTTGAACCATATTTATTTGTCTAATGTCCTGGAGCATTAGTGATGTAGAAACAAATGGATGGTCTGGACTTACCACGTTTCAGATCAGAGACTGAAAAATCTTTGTCCAGCAAGGTATCACAAGATTATTCCAACATAAAACTGACATCAGGCTCAGCTCTGGGAGCGAAGGAAAGAGAAAATTCAGTGCATACTAAGCCCTTACTGTTGCAGTCTGATTTGAAGGCTTTTTGTCACCAGTTGCCATGCAGCTATAGGGCCACTCAGTGACACTACCTCTAGCCATACAAACCATCTAATACTTTGCCAGCATCATTCCTTTTAAAATTACTTTTCAAAATTGACAGCCTTTTTCATTAGTGATTTGGGGAGGTTTAGATAAACGGATATTTCCTGTTCCAAATAACCCTAATTTTTAACCATTTGAAAGTGGGATCTTCGAAGTAAATAATTTTCTACTAAGTAGTAGGCTACTAATTTCAAAGACTTTGCTAACATCTGTTTTCTACAGTATCAGATATAAAAAATTACACTTTTTTGACAGAAATGAGTAGTTACTTCTCTGTGTGCCCTCTTACACTGTTGAATAATGCATAAGATCAAAGTCTCAGGGATATTATGGAATATAAAAGGGATATGTTAACTGTTAAGGATTATCAATATGCAGTATATCACAGGGTGGAAGATATGAGGGGCAACTGGAGACAGAATAAAGAGAATCAGACACAAATCAAGCCTACTCATTCAGAATGTCCTGCTGTGAAAATAATGGAAGAGAATGAGCTTCATCCAAACACCCTGAAAATTACAAGCCATAAAACAGATAAAAAGCTAATATTTATTGAGAAGTCATTTCAGTTTTATTATTTTAAACATTTTTTTAAGATTCAAAACTTGTAGATGTAGCAGAGGTGAGTGAGATGAAGAAGTAGAGATTTAAATGAAGAAACAATAATATCTTTATAAATCATGGCTGGAAAAGAGTGAAGAAGGAAGAGGAATACAAGTGGAAGAAGTAAGATATTTGTGATATCAGGATCTGTGGACTGAACTGCACCTATTAAAGATCTGCTATGTTCTTAATAAATTCATACTGAGATCTTTTTAAGATGTTGACATGAATGTAAATATATCTGGGACAGGGGAAAGAATTCCATGCAGGAAACCCAGAAAAATTCTAAGTAGGAATACTAATGCTGCCTGAAGTATTTACATTTTCAGACATAAAGGGAAAATACATGCTTTAAGAACTTAAGAACCATGCTTTTTTTACTCTTTTTTCTTTTTTTTCTCCTTACAATTCATAGCTGTCTCTTCTTTCTCCTGATAAGATTTCCATGAAGTTGGCTAAGCAGAGTCTTCTGTTTCAATTATGCATACAACCTTGGAGAAGTTAGAAGATATTTTACCACTTGCAAAGATGGGCATCAATTATGTATGTGTGAGACAGATTTTTCTAGGAAGTTAGACTGACAGAATGTGATGGAAAATACAGTGTTCAAAACTTTTCCTCATCCTCTATCCCCCAAGAATTCTCTAGCAGATAAAAATTGATCATTGGTTTTGATTACTGGTTTTGATCACCAGTTTAGTTGTAACATTGGTACAAACAAATGTTTTGTATACTTAAAAAAAAAAAAAAGAAATCTAAATTATTTTATTATTCTAAACAGATTGCTTGAATTCTAAGCAGAATGAATAAATGCTATTATTTTACTTACATTTCATAATAGTGTAACTCTTGTAGTTAGTGGAATTACTTGCCCGCAACTGGAGAAAAATGCAGAGAAAAGCTGGCCCCATTTTGCAGCCTTTTCCCCCTTAGATAGTTGCTATTTATCAAAGGGAAAATCACTTTATGCTATTATTGTGATAAAAATAAATTCACAAAATTAATTATGTCAGTGTGAATGAAAACAAGTTTGCCTACCATATCTAAATACACAGCAGTCTGAACTAGATTTTTCAAAAGAAAGATGAAATAATGTTTTAATCAACAGGTTTAGGGTACTTTGTTTCTATGTTAGGCCTCATTGTTTTGAAAAGAAGTTTCTTGTCTGTAAAATTTTAAGAACATGCTTATGTTTATCCAGTGAAGCTATCCAATGAAATGGAAGTTATAAATTCAAAAAGATTTTCAGAATGAGAGTCTACATCTTCAGGAAATAGAATATGACATCACAATATTTATTGTGTAGTGAGAGACAAAATTATCTCCCTAAACATATATATTTTTTCACAATTCTGATTTGCTTGAATAAAGATGGTATTGCATAGAGCTATACAACAACTATTGTCAAAGAGACTATGAGTTGAGATTGTTTCTCCGTTATTTCACATTAAGGCTAGAACTTCTGATGTTACGGTCAGTCTTTAAGTAAGAGTATTACTTTCAAAGACATATCTACACTTCTAATATTTTTTCAGTGGTACCTGAAGCATAACATGTCCAAAGCATTGTAGAAGGGAAAAACATGGGTGGAATGTACAACAACACTAGCTAAACTGTTAGTCACTTCAAATCTCCATGTTGGCAAGTAATCAAGACTTTAGGAGCATAAACTACTTATAGTATTTTTTCTTTTTAATCCCTCTTGAGTTCATAGAAAGAAGACAGTTCTGTTCCTATCTATACGAATATAGAAGATACACTGTTAATGCCTCCTCTGAAACCACTCAAGGAGATACAACAATCTTAATGAGTACCTTTTCTTCAAACATCTGACTTGAAAACCTTACACAGATGGAGGCATAGGCTTATGCATATACTTTCTTTCTCTTTTTCTTCTCTCTCTCACTATGTATATAGGATTGCAAAAATTAGATATGTGTGTATCAAATACTAGGCATTTGGTTAATAAAAATAAGAATACAGAAGTAACCACAAATGAGGTTGCAACTCTATCGATTAGTTATACTTGCTTTATCCAAGTCTTAGAAATAATCAAAATTTAGTTTAAATTGAGACTTAATCTGTGTTTTCAGTGCTGTCTAATGTTATTTATATATTAGGTACCTTACAACTTTGTTCTCCTCCTTTAAATAAAATTATTTTTTATGATCTAGAAATTTCACAAACCACTGAGAAATTTTGCAGAAAACGATAAAGGAGCCATGTTAAGATTAAGGTTTATTCAGATTATTAGACAGTTGAAATGGTAATGAAATAACAGCAGTAAGAAATTCATAAAGAAAATTTTATTTCCTTGCCTGGCACCTCCAAAGCTAGCTCTGGCCTTATCTCAAAGATTGACAGTGATCTGTCCTAGACCTATTGTATGGTAGGACATGAAGTTAGGATGCATCTGAACAGAATGTGTGTCGAGCTATGTCCATCCTTCACATGTCAGTATGTTTCAATGCATGGAATTTAACTCATCTGCTGCTTGATCTGTTTGGTTTGCACAGGCACCTAATGCCATTTAAGGCACCCTAGGATAACCAAGATATGGTTTGGAAGATATGATTTAGAATCTGTGGGAAACCTGCATCCTCCATGTCAGCATCTTGGAGACATGTAAGGTACCATTCAACTAGTATTTGATAGCTATAAGCGCACAGCTGACTGATGCCTCCAATATGAAAAAAAGATGAACAGTCCCACTTGATAAATCTGTATGTTTTGGTTCATTTTCATTATCTTCTGTTTCATCAAATAAATGTATATTTCAGATTTTCTTGATCAGGATGAAAACCAACTTTGAAATATTGGAACTTATAGTGAACAACTGCGGAAGAAAAGAAGTTTGGATTTGGAACACATTATTTGTGATATAAATATAAAGGTAAACACCATGGTAACTCTCAGGGAACTTGGAATGTGGAGCACTGATTTCAGAAGGGAAGAGTTAAGAGACAAAAGTAAAAAGCTATTCCTTGGACATTGTCTGAACAGCAGTTGCAGTGGCAGCACCTCTGAAAATACCTTGGTATTAATGACTCAGCTTAACATGACAAGAATGAAACCTTTTACCTTATTAGTCTATATGTGGCCCATGAAAAAAAAATAAAGAATTTTTCAGGTAGTTGAAGCTGGTAAGAGAAATTATTCAGCAGGGCAGATCTCATCTTGTGTCAGACAGCTTAGCAAAACACAGATGAAGTTTGTAACAGTTCACTCCCTTTCTTCTCTTTCTGATCACTGCTTTGACAGCATCTATTGTATTACGGAAGAGCCTCTTTTCATTAAATGGCTATGTTGATTTGGAGTGACAGTGCTTTTCAGTCACGTTAGTAAATGAGCCATTCTCCTCAGCAGTTTTCTGAGAAGTGCCAAGAAAAGACAATACCTTAAAAAAATTCTGGAATGACATTGCTGGAGTTGTGGGATAGCTGTATTATTACCACTACTATCTTTTCTCCATGAGTCAGAATAAATCATTAATAATAATATTAAGAGCATTCTGTTTTAAATATAGGAAATATTTGGGGGGGGGGGGAAGATATTTTGTATCATTTTAATGACCGTCACAATCAAGGTGAGGAAATTAATTTTGCTCCTACCATGTTGTTCTGTCAGATGAACACTGAAGTTCTGTGTTTGGTGTGCATATTACTTGTTCTTTTCTCAGGTGAATGTGTGATTTTGAGACAGTCATCAACAATATCAAAGACATAACAAAAAGAAATTCCCCAGAGACTTTATCCTCAGATTATGCTTCATGAATTTTCCTATGAAGAAGAGTATTGGTGGATGAGGGGGAAAGATCCTGATAGTATTTCATTCTACTTCATTGTTATAATACAGGTGACAGCTGCTCTTTAGTCAAGTAATTTTCCTGTATCATCAGCTGTGTTGAAAGGAACAAAAATATTTTATTGTCTCTAAATGGCAAGCAGCAAGTCAGACATGAAGCTTTTCAATTGTCTGGGAAAGATAAGGGTAGGCCGGCCAGTGTTGAGATTACTTGTGCATTGAGTCCATATGAGACACTGTCATCCCAGTTCTGGTATTCTGGGGAACAGATGGAAAGGGGTAATTTGAAATCAGGAGTGGAGACCTGTTCCTGCTCAGTGATTTCACAAAAATCTTCTCCTTAAGTAGCAATGAGAAGTGAATTCTTTCTCAGCTGCTTGGTGTGGACAGAGAGAGCACAAGTATCTCCTACCAACCCCTTCCAAAAGCAACAGCAATTGCCAGTCTGGTTTGAAGATGATAGACAGAATTCTTCTAAAGCATTAGGAGAAAGCCTTAGTTATCAAGACTGTATATACACTAATACAGGTCTTACACCTTTCCATTTTAATATTTGTATATTTGTGTGTTTGTGTACATATATATATTCATGAGAACAGAGAAAACATTAAATAACAAGATTATTCTTTGGAGACCAATATGGGTGACAGAAGGGATGGGATGAGTTCCTGAGCTAACAAATCTTTATTCAGTCAAGCAAATGTATTACAGAAAATAAACCAATGAGGTCAGAGCTTTTACCTGGCTTAGTTATCTCCCTCCCTTCCCTACAGTGTTAAGTTCATAGGATCATAGAATCACTTAGGTTGGAAAAGACCTTAAAGAACATCGAGCAGTTCTCTAGAGGTTGAATTCCCTTCCCTGCAGGGACACCATTGCTGTTCTGGGAAGGTCAGGCAGAAAGCTGTGTCACTTCCTGCTATGCAGCTGCTAGCAGTTACTAGTCTTGCATGTCACCACTCTTGGGCATCACTAGCCAAGATCAGGCATTTGCCTCCATGCTTCTCTCTTCTGCCACATCTGAGAGCTTTCCTCCAGATAAGATCTTCCTTGTCTTCTTTCTGGAGCCCTTTCTTCTTTCCATGGCCACCTCTTCATTTCAGAAACCCTTATTTTTTTGAACAATTTTTTCTTTCTGGAACAGCAAGCCACTGGTTTTCCCAATCAAAATAGGCTGTGTCAGAAAAAAATGTGTAATCAGCTTTCTAATTTTTTTTTTTTTTCTCCTGTCTCTTTATTAAATGGAGGATTCAGGGTATGGCACTTTTTCTTTAATCCAGTTGTTTTCAAAATTCACAGCCAGCACATACCAGAAACAGCTAGCAAGTATCAGGCTTCCACTTGAGAATTCAAAGATTCAGTTTTGCACATTTATTCAGAAACACAGAAATATCCAGTTAGATGCTACATGCTAGCATTCACAATTAAAGATTTTTTTATTTTATTTTATTTTTTCCTTTTTTTTCACCTGTGACAAATGGGAAAGGGTCTTTACCAAATAAGCATCTTACCTGTCAATAAATAGACTTCTGGGAGGACTGGGAAAATCCTTCCCCTTTACATCTTAAATGTGAAGTGTTGATCCACAAAATGTCAAGCTGGCCTCAGGGACAGAAAGCGGTCCTTTGATCATTCTGTTTTCTGGCTTTTTAAAGCCCACCAGCCCTAGATAAAAGTTCCTGCTAAACCATATGGAGTGGGAAATTTGATCAGAATTTTATCATCACCTGTAGCACATATTAAACTACTGATTAATTCTTTGCATGAAGACACATGCATTTTTCATCTGGCTGTTTCCTGAAGTCCTGAAGAAGCAACCTGAGGGTTGTTTCCTGACCAGACTGTGAAAATGCCTATCATTTCAAATTATGTCCGTGAGATAGGTTATCTGCAGAGAGCACTGGTCTAACAATCAGCCTGGGTTCATCTTGGGTCACAAATAGTTTTGAATTTCTGGAACACTTATAGAAGCATATTTCTACATATGAATCTTTCAGGTTTAGAAAGAGCTGAGCAAGTTTTCAAAAAGTTCATCACTACATAAATATTTTATCAAGGTGCCTAAATCCATACAGAGGCCCAGGCTTTAACCTAAACAGACAAACATAAAAGAATTAATAAAATCACTGCTTTTCCTACTTCATTTTTATAAATTGTTTCACTACTGAATTGATTTACTAACTGCATCATCCAGGAGATCCAGCCAAAATTCTCATGGAACATCTTTCTTTGCAGCTGCACTAATTGAATGGCAGGAAGCATTTCAGACAGTTCTGTGGCTATTAAAAAGAATGCAATATTCTAAGGCAAGAGACTGCAATTCATTGCATGCTATACCTGTTTCCACCATAGAGTAAAAGTGCATCAAACATCTTAAAAATAATAGGAAAATTTGTGATCAACAGCACACTGTCATTTTGCTGTCAACATAGCATTAGAGTGCTTAATAGCATGTCTGCAGGTAGAGGGAATTCACCTTATAATCTGCACATTTGTTAGGCTTAAAACAGTTGGGTTTTTTTTCTGAATGATGGAGTTATTTACACCACGGTTAACTAATTTCATAATCAGGTTTCAGATAAGTCAAAATTTTTGAAAGAAAATATAAGTATTTAAGTGGATTAAAGCTTCATCTGTCACATTTCACTTATTTCTTTCACTTTTTGGGGTTTGGTTTTGGGGTTTTTTTTTGTTTGTTCATTTGTTTGGGGTTTTTAATACTTTTGGTTTTACCAGAGGTTTTACTGAAGGCTTTAGGAAGTGAAATTCTGAGACCAAATGACTATTCTTCTTTGTTCTGGGAAGTTGGTTTTGGGTTTTCTTGTGGGGCATGGGAGGATCTTACTGCAGCTAGTTTAATGAAAAATTTAATTAATATTCCCCCTACATGGTCTGATAAAAGTTTTCTAACTGAAGTAGGTGATGTAACTGTTTCATATTTTCACTGTTTACTCTGTGTGCTTTTTATGTTGTGTTCTGTTCCAAGCATATGGTTGAGCAGCAAAAAAAGGCAACCACCTGTTTACCTCACTCTTGGATAGTACTTTCTGAATTAAGTGAAACTGCATAGCAGGAACAAGGGATTGCTATTTTTCTGAAGCCAAATGATCATGAGTAGTTCAGAGAAACCTTCTGGAAAGTCAGATGGGATAATGGTATTGTGAAATCACACAAATAAAGACTGAGAGACTGCTGAGAGAAGCAGAGAGCAGATAAGAGTCAGTTCTTTCAGGTGACCAGAAAAAAAATTTTAAAAAAGGAAATCTTCCTGGGGATGAGGAGGGACTTTGCTGTAGTACAGCAAGTTGCTGAGAGTTTCTGGAATCAGAACTAAGCAAAAAGGAGAGCTTTATCCAGGAAGGACAAAGAAAGAAAAATGGCAAATCTGTTTTCAGTTTGTTTTACTTCAGTCTGTTCCATAAATACAGTATTATTCTGTTTCGAATGTTGCTTAATCTTAATGTGTTTTTTAATAGTACATCTAGGTAGGGTTTCTAAGGATGACAACACGTGAAAGGGAAAATGTTACAAAAATCTAATGAAAGAAATGGATATATTACTACTACTAGATATGGAGTTGTTCAATTGGTGATTTGGTTTTGGTAGAATTTCTATGTTAGCTGTGGTCTGTTTCCGTATTAGCAGAATTCCATTTGGTAGAAAACATAAGTATAAAGAAGCATCTGAATTTTACTTCACATACCTGCCAGATTTCGTACGTCTAAGTATCATCTCCTATTTTACCTAGTTGAAGTATTAAAGCATAATTAATATTCCTTTGTAATATTATTAAAACCAGATGTATCGGATGGAATAATATTAAATTTTTAAAAGAAAACTTGTGCTTTAATTTCTGTCATAATTTCAATATTTTTACTCTCATTGCAAATTGCTTTGCATTGCTCACAATACTGAGATGAAGTCAAATATGGGCAAAATGAAGCATATTTAACAGAGATGATGAGGAAACATTTAATGATGACACTTTGAATAATACCTAACTGACTATAAATAGTTGACAAAAGTTATTATAAATTTGAAGTGCCTGGTATTTGAATTGCCAAATAAGTAATCTGAATAGCTTTAGAGCTTGTCTTTGAAGTATTCACTAGGTCAGCTACATATTTTTCCATTTTTTTTCTTTCCTTGCACGATGCTTCAATGAACTTATTGATAAGGCAGTACTTAAGGAATTCTGAAAATCCTGTATTTACCATAATTTGATAATATGTGCCTATTTTCCTTAATATACAGTTACATGAGGGTAATTTAAATACTCCAAACTAGACTATGGTAATGAGGTTTTCAAGGGGTTAGACTTAAATCAGCCTGGTAACTGAAGCTGGTAAAGAAAACAGCAGCCTGCATATCTACTTACGTATTGTTCTGACATCACATGATACCTTTATGCTCCCTAGTTTCCCTGTTTAAGCTATTGGTATTGCTGATTTTGCCTAAACAGCTCAAAACCCAGACTTTTGTCATCTGCCCTTCAGATGGTGCTACTTATAGTAAAATTTTAAAGAGTTTCCTTCCTCTTCAGTAGGTCCAAAACACATTGAATCTGTTGAACTTCAGGATTCCCTGTTCAAAAATTTAAATAGCGGTCTTTCTGAACTTCGTTAGCCTCTGGCCTTTCTTCCTTTGTCTCTAAGAAGGGGCTTGATCCAATTGCTGAACAACGTTGACCCACAACACTTGATTCATGGCTGACACACTAGAGCAGTTAGAGGTCTGCTGGGATAAATAAGACATCACCAGGGGGCTGATGGATATGATGTAGCACCTGTGGAATACTTCTTCTCTCGGTGTAACCAGCAACCAACCAGGATCACCTTTGGCATCTTAAATGGCACTGCACATCTTTCTGTGTTTTCTTCACAGCTACATTTTATTTTTGTTTCTGCTACTGTGTGATACTTAGGACATGCAAATCCTTTGTTTTTCTCAGTTTGCAAGAAATCCCTAATATTTCACAAATCAGATCCACCTCTTCGTAAAGTGAAATATCTTCATTTTTTCCAGAATTCTCAATATCACCCAATTTTCCCTGAATGGTGTTCTAATCTTCTGCCACACTCTCAAAATCCTTCAGTTTTGTGGCATTTGCACCTTTTGTCAAGATCTGCAAGCACAGGAAGCATGACTAGTCCTTTTGGTTTGCCTGTCCTCTTGCTATGTTTCTTTTTTGTATAGTATCTCTACTGGGCTGGTCCTTACATATATTGTGCATATTTGTGCTTATCCTTGTTTTCTTTACTGAGGCTCATGTACATAGATTATATTTCTGTCTAAATTATTAAATGTTAGGATTTGTCATATATATTTCACAGCATAGTTTGGTATTTACAGTGTTAGCTTTAAATTGTCTGCCAAGCAAATAATGATAAATGTGAGGAAGAACAGATGATAAAATGTCACAATTTGTGTAACCAGACATTTTCAGGCATATTTCACATAAAGCAGCAATTGTGGAAACACTAAAGGTTTTGTCAAAAACATTAGTATAACCATGCTTCTGCCTTCTGGGGTGAAGCTCTTTTTCTTCTAAGCAGTTCAGTTTTAGCACTGACTCAATAGTCTTTACTTTTCACAAATTTGGAACTACCATGGTCACTGACACTGTATATCCATTGGGATCACCCAACGGCTGGGTATCCAGTGCTTCCAGAGCTTTTAGTTCCTACCAAGAAACCTGTGGCTTCTTCTCATTTACTTTTAAACATCTGAAATATAGCATCTTCATGAGCCAGTTACATTAGGCTCCTCACAGTGGAGGCACATAGTCAGTATCAGAGCTTAAATGGGTGATCAATTGTAGAAGTACATTTTATGGCAAGAATAATCATCTCTAGAAGTACCATTACGTAAAGTTATTCTGAATGGTTAGGTCAAATATAAAATGAATGCTATAGATACCTGGATAAATAATCTGCATTCCAAGACCTTTAAAACCCCCTGAGACTGGGGTATACCAGACACTCTGGGACATATATTTTCAAGTTTCTATGCCTGAAATTCTGTTTCTTTGACTATACTGGAAATGAGCAGGTGCTGGGTGGCTGCTCAGTACAGTTGACATTCTAGCTTTATGGCAGCAGTGTAACTTATAAGAATGTCCACTGCACAGCTCCAGCCTTCATGGAATACAAGACATTTCAGAAAAATTTTGTTGATACATGTATTTTGAAACATTTTCAGTATTTTGGATTTTTTTTTGAGGGGGGGGGGAGCGAGGTCAATTGAGGCAGGTGTTTGTGTTTAACTTAAAAAGACCCAAATTAAACATAAATGCATCTTCACATTGAGAATCTTGATTTTTATTCAAATCCTATAATACTACTAACCCCATTTCCAGAGTTTCTCACTTTGCGTTTAACTACTAGCTTTCTATTGATATAGTTTTAAAACAAAAATATTTTTAAACCTGTAACTATATTAAACATGAGGAGTTTGTTTTTTCTGAAGAAAGGCTGGAGATTTGTTTAATTGTATTTGATTTTTTTGGATGTAGCTGATCAAAAGACCTATTTTTAACTCATGTATCATACTATTCCAGCAGTGCATTGCAGTCAGATTTCTTAGTCTACAAAATGTGAAATAAAGAAATGATATTTTTCATTTGATATGAGTAGAAAAGAAAGTTTAATATATATAAACGTCTCTATTGTCTAATTGAAGCAGAAAAGGCCATATCAGCAATTTCATCTCCTTTGTGTTGCTGCGACAGCAAAGCCACATAACCTTAAATTAAGGCATAAGAAAGAGAAAGACTGTACTTCAGTTTGCACAAAAGTTCTACAACAAAGACACAATGGGCAGCTAGGAACACTGGGCATTACCACTGTTTTTATCTTTATTTCATCAAACTGACAACACAGTCACAGCTCTTTAAGTTAGGGCATACATTGCATTTACTGTGAAAATTCTTGAGTGTCTTGGCAAACTGGGAATGCTCAGCATGAATTTCATTTAAGTACAAAGTCACAGTGTGACTTGGCATTAGGTACTAAGCCCTTTTGACAAAAAGAAAGGGCATTAATACTCTTAGTTTTTCAAAGAACATAACCAAAATGTATTACACCATTTTCATTCTGCTGCTCTCTACACACAAGTAAATATAAAATCAAGGAAATAAAAGCCAGAAGGAATGTCTAGACATCATCAAACTTCATCTCAGCCTGGCTGAACAATGTATGAAGGCACAGCTAGAGAAACTGATGAAACAAATGGGAATTATCTCTCTTCATAGTCTAATGTCTATCACAGTATCACAGAATTGTTCAGGTCAGAAGCAACCTCTGGAGATCTAGTTCAGTGCTCCTGCTAAGAGCATGGTCAGTTATAGCAGGTTACTAAGGGCTGTGTCCAAGTAGAGTTATGAATATCTCCAAAGAGGGCATCTCCACAACCTTTCTGGAAAACCTGGTCCAGTGTTTAACCAACTCCACAGTAAAAATATTTTTCCTTATGCTTACATGGAATTTCTTGTATATCAATTTGTGCCTTCTTGTCCATTCACTGAGTTTGGCTCTATTGTCTTTACTTCTACCCATCAGATTTTATACACATTTATAAGATTCCCAAGTCTTCTCTTCTTCAGGACAAACAGTCACTGCTCACTTAGCCTCTCCTCACATGTCAGATGCTTCAAGCCCTTAATGATCTTCACGACCCTCTGCAGGACTTATTCCAGTATGTCTATGTCTCTTGCCTACTGGAGAGCTCAGATTTGGATGCAGCACTCCAGATGTGGCTTTGATGATGCTGAGTTAAGGGGAAGAATCACCTCCCACAGTCTCCTGGTAGTGTTCTTCCTAATGGAGCCTGTGAAGTTATTGACCTTTGCTGCAGTGGAGCATTGCTGGCTTATGTTCAATTTCTTGTCCATCAGGACCCTGGGGTTCTTCCCTGCAAAGCTGCTTTCCAGCTGTTCAGCCTCAGCGTTTACTACTGATGCATGGACTTATTCCTTCTCAGGTGCAAGACTTTGCATTTCCCTTGGCTGAACTTTTGGAGAATACTGTTGGCCAGCCTGTCAAGGTTCCTCTGAACCAGAAGAACCATCTGGTTTATCAATCACTTCTACCAGATCTGTATCACCTGAAAACTTCTGAGAGTGCACTCTGTCCAGATATTCAGGCCATTAATGAAGAAGTTAAACAGTACTGACAACAGTATCAACCCTGGTACACACTCTGGTGACTCATCTCCAAGTAGACTTTGTGTCATTGATCACAACCCTATGAGTCCAGCAGTTCAACCAGTTTTCAGTCCACCTCACTGTCCGCTTATCTGAGCCAATTCTATTTTAGATGTATTGTCATAGCAACATGGCGATGTAATAGGGTAAACTTATTATGAGCTACTGCTGAGTGAGTCGTCCCCAAGCAACAGATTCTCCACATTACTGAAAATAGATCTATAGCAAGCAAAATCCTGATATCCAAGTAGATATCTACACACAGTTTACTGAATCTATAGGCTGCTTTGTTATCTTTGCCTCTCTTCTATTGTTTGCCCCCAAAACCTCATTTTGTGCATAACAACAGTTAGTTATTGAGTTTGGTTCCTGTGTCTGCAGTGATTGGTTAAACACCAAGGATTTCATACTCATTCCTAGCTATTTTGTACAGTCTAATTTGTTCCATACACACCACTTTTCTGGATTCATGTTCTGTTGGATTCCCTAGCATGTCAGTGTTTGATCTGATTGGACTAAAGAGGCTCCTTCTACGTTAATTCTACCAGCCTAATTGTAAAGTTCCCCTACCTATCATTATTTTATTTGGATATTCTTTCATTGCCTTATTTGTATTAAGATTTTATGATATGATACAGTACTATTTACTAGCCTTGGGATTACTTATGATACAGGTATAACAGTAAGTAGAAAAAAAAATCTGCATTCCGTTGTTAATGAGAAATCATTTAAATTATGAGGGCAGGGATAAACAACAGGTGACATACTGAGGCCTGAATGACTGAATTTACATGCAGAAATAAAACCTTATATACCAAATTATTTAAAAGTGCAGAAAATCAAACAAACAGGGTTGGAAAATTGCATGTGTTGCAATAGAAATTTAATGCTTTAATTTCTTAGGTTCATACAGAAGAGTATGTAATATGCTCAGTATGTATCTCTTTGGAGCTTCATTTAGGACTGTACTCTATATATACATTTTTTTAAAAAATCTATTAAAAAAAATCAAAAGGCCAATATTACACTGATTTTTGGATCTCTGTTAATTCACTATGATTTGGAATATAACAATATCAGTCTTATTTTAATATAAAATAGAAGTTTGTTAGCATAGCATTACTTTTATTTCCTTCATTCTGCACATAACATTGCTGTTTAGGATGAAATTTAGCTTTTGTTGAACCCTCCAGCACAAGTAAAACATGAAATGTCCAAGATGCAGATACTTTCTTCATAATCAGTTAACTCATGTCACCTTGCCTGATGGCCAGAAGCTTTTCTACAACAAAGTTCTTTACTAACTTTCTCAAGCTGTACAAGAAGTAAAAGTCCCATGAGAGTTTTGTTCTAGGAACCTTCCTTTTGGCTGCTTTCTCCTAATTCTCTTATTTCCACTATAAAGCTGGAAAAACAGTGAGAAGGGCTACAGTTTCAAAAGCCTGTTACTCTTAGAATCATAGAATCATAGTAGCATTAAGGTTGGAAAAGACCCTTAAGATCATAGAGTCCAACCATTAACCTATCACTGCCAAGTCCACCACTAAACCATATCCTCAAGCACCATGTCTACCCTTCTTTTAAATACCTCCAGGGATGGAGACTCAACCACCTCCCTGGGCAGCCTGTTCCAATGCCTGACAACCCTTTCAGTGAAGAAGTTTTTCCTAATATCCAACCTAAACTTCCCCTGGCACAGCTTGAGGCCATTTCCTCTCATCCTGGTGCTTGTTACTAGGGAGAAGAGACCAACCCCCGCCTCGCTACAACCTCCTTTCGGGTAATTGTAGAGAGCAATAAGGTCTCCCCTCAGCCTCCTCTTCTCCAGGCTAAACAACCCCAGCTCCCTCAGCTGCTTCTCATAAGACTTGTCCTCTAGATCCTTCACCAACTTTGTTGCCCTTCTCTGGACACCCTCCAGCACCTCAATGTCCTTTTTTACTGAGGGCTCAAAACTGAACACAGTATTCAAGGTGCAGCCTCACCAGTGCCGAGTACAGGGCCACGATCACATCCCTGCTGCTGGCCACACTATTCCTGATACAAGCCAGGATGCCATTGACCTTCTTGGCTGCCTGAGCACACTGCCGGCTCATGTTCAGCCGGCTGTCAACTAACACCCCCAGGTCCTTCTCCACTAGGCAGCTCTCCAGCTACTCTTCCCCAAGCCTGTAGTGTTGTGTGGGGTTGTTGTGACAAATGTGCATGAGCCGGCACTTGGCCTTGTTGAATCTCATACCGTTGGCTCTGGCCCAACGATCCAGCCTGTCCAGGTTCCTCTGTAGAGCCTTTCTGCCCTCCAGCAGATCAACATTTCCACCCAGCATGGTGTCATCTGCAAACTTACTGAGGGTGCGCTCAATCCCCTCATCCAGGTGATCAATGAAGATATTGAACCTGCCTCAACACTGAGCTCTGGGAACACCACTCGTGACTGCCCGCCAACTGGATTTGACTCCATTCACCACCACTCTCTGGGCTCGGCCGTCCAGCCAGGTTTTAACCCAGCGCAGAGTGCACTTGTCCAAGCCGTGAGCAGCCAGCTTGGCCAAGAGGATGCTGTGGGAGACTGTGTCAAAGGCCTTACTAAAGTCCAAGTAGATAACGTCCACAGCCTTCCCTTCATCCACTAAGCAGGTCACCTTATCATAGGAGACGAGGTTAGTGAGGCAGGACCTCCCTTTCATAAACCCACGCTGGCTGAGCCTGATCCCCTGGGTGTCCCGCATGTGCTGTGTAATGGTATTCAAGATGATCTGCTCCATGACCTTTCCCAGAACTGAGGTCAGGCCGATAGGCCTGTAGTTCCCTGGACCCTCCTTCCAACCCTTCTTGTAAAGGGGCATCACATTCGCCAGTTTCCAGTCATCTGGGACCTCCCCGGTTGACCAGGACTGCTGATAAATGATGGACAGTGGCTTGGCGAGCTCTTCTGCCAGCTCCCTCAGTATCCTCGAGTGGATCCCATCCAGCCCCATGGACTTATGAACATCCAGGTGAAGGAGCAGGTTGGTGACGGCCACCTCTTCAACAACTGGGACTTCATTCTGCATGCTACCTCCATCTCCCAGCACAGGGGCCTGGCAGGCCTGAGGATGACCAGTCTGACTATTAATGACTGAGGCAAAGAAAGCATTAAGTACCTCAGCTGCCTTCTCATCTTTCCTGGCAAGGTTACCTTCCTCATCCAACAAAGGAGGGAGATTGTCCCTGGCCCTCCTTTTGTCACTGATGTATTTATAAAAACATTTTTTGTTATCTTTAACGGTGGTGGCCAGTTTAAGTTCCAGCTGGGCCTTCGCCTTCCTAATCTTTTCCCTGCATAACCTCACAACATCCTTGTAATCCTCCTGAGTCACCTGCCCCTTCTTCCAAAGGAAGTAAGCTCTCCTTTTTTTCTTGAGTTCCAGCCAAGGCTCCCTATTCAGCCAAGCCGGTCTTCTTCCCCGCCTGCTTGACTTACAGCACATGGGGACAGCCTGCTCCTGCGCCTTTGAGACTTCCTTCTTTATTAACATCCAGCCTTCCTGGACTCCTTTGCCTTTCAGGACTGCCTCCCAAGGGACTCTGTTAACCAGACTCTTTAACAATCCGAAGTCTGCCCTTCTGAAGTTCAGGGTAGTGGTTTTGCTGACCCTCTTCCTTACTTCTCCAAGAATCAAAAACTCTATCATGTCACGGTTGCTGAGTCCAAGACAGCCTCTGACCACCACATCACCCACCAGGCCTTCTCTGTTCGTAAATAGCAGGGTCTAGTGGGGCACCTCCCCTGGTTGGCTCACTTACCAGCTGCGTCAGGAAGTTATCTCCTACACACTCCAGGAACCTCCGAGACTGCTTTCTCTCTGCTGTGTTGTATCTCCAGCAGATACCTTGTAAGTTGAAGTCTCCCACGAGAACTAGGGCTAGAGATTGTGAGACTTCAGCCAACTGCTTGTAGAGTTGTATGCTTTCAGTAGTGTTAGATGTCACTGGACAAGATAATTTAGTGACCAAGTATTTTTTGTCTTCCATCAAGTTTTTTCCATGAGAAATTTGCAAATTGACTTCTTGTGTTCTGATATATTGATATACATATATATCTATGTCATACATATATAGGTCCATGTTTATATGCTTATATTTATAATTAGATTTTAAAATAAATACTTTTAAACATTAAATATTAAAAGATAACATAATATTTAATAATACATATTTACTATAGTTAATAGAAGTATTTCGTATATTTAGTAAGTACTTTTAATATAAATTTAACAGCTATATAAATATTTAACAGCAAAATAGCCAAGAGCTTTGTAGCTGTATTCAAGAATTAATAATATAGATAATTTTCTGTGATGTTTATTATCTATGTATTTACTGAAAGTTTCTCTTCCTATTTCTGATGTTACTCCCTTTACTTTATAGTGGTCACAGTTTTGACTTGATTCATTCTTTTCCATATAAGTTACTGATGGTTGTAATAAAGGAGACATCAATGGAGCAGATAAGCTGCAAACCCATATCCACTGTGTCATACAGTAAATAGTCAAAATTGTTGTATATTAATATACTTATTATGTGATGTCTTTTTTATTTTTTGAATTGAACTTGACTAGTTTTCAGAGGTCAGCCTAAGCAGAGATTTTGTTAATAGAATGCTGAATTATTTTTTTCTATATAACACTTGTCTTTTTTTGTGTGTGTGTGTGAATGAAATCACTGCATTATAAACAAACTTCTGGTTTTCAAAGACATCAGTGAAAATATTCTATCTTCCATGTGCATTGTCTTCTAAATCAAGTTTTATGACATCTTCAGGTTTAAACTCTGTTGTTGTAGTCATAATTTTAAGAATACATTTGGCATATTTTTTCTGGTTGTGCATTTTTAGACTATTCATAGCTAAGTAAATGAACTATAAAAATAATACATTTTAGGTTTTCTTGTATGTTTGCATCTCTATTACTGTGTATCTATAAAACCTCTGACATAAAATAGTTCTCCTGTAGTACATCTCTTTTTCTTGCAACAGTTTTGAAATCACAGAAAACTATCCTTTTCTGTCTGTGGTTCATTGCTCTCTTCAGACATTTCCTACTGAAATTAACCAGAGAAGACTTCATTTTCTATCTCATCAGTTGCTTTTATTAGATTTTATCATGTCTGTTCACTCAAATTGCTCAACTTTACAGGACCCAGCACACAGTCCAGAAAAACCCAGTCAAAAATATTTCTAGTGTTAGCGTGAGACCTTCCACCAGCACTGTCTCCTGTCTATAATTTTGCTGTGTTGACATCAGAGCACTAGCCTCAGTACAATTCTTTTCTCCACGTGGCCATGCTGAAGGCCACTGTGGAGTCTTTGCAGTACCTGCTCTTAATGTGTAAGGTTGATGTAAAAAACCCCAATTATTTAAGTTCTGTTTCTGAAAACTTACACTGCTGTGGGGCTGTAATTTAAGTTAAGTCTAATGAGAATCACTGACTGACTTACCTCAATTTCTGTTATACTTGCCTCCAGAGTTACCAATTTTTTTGAGACTCACAAGATGTAACTGTTTTCTTTAATTTATCATATTAAAGGTATTTCCACTGTGTCATTTATCTCTATCAGAAATATAGGCAAGAGCCAGTTCATGAATGTATGCACCACCTCTTACAAACAGGACTGTAAATATAGAGGGGATAGTGAGGCAATGGGACAGATAACAATAGACTATGGAGAATGAATGAAAACAAATGGTTTAAAGGACAATAATTTACATGCATCAAATAAGTGGGAAATAATTCCAACTGACAAAAATAAAATTAAAAATTTTCATGTCATAAAAGAGTAATTTCATAATAGAGTAATGAACTTGCTGTGCTGTGCTTGCAGCTTCCAAGTTGAAAAGAAGCTCTATATGAAAAGATCTTATCCCTGACCTGAGGTGAATGAGTCTAATATCTCAGCAGAGACAGAGAAAACCTATGACTTTTTCAAAGGGCTTTATAAACACACCCCTTAAGTGATCTTGAAAACAAAGACAGGAGAAGAGTGACCTCTGTTGCCTCAGATGCTGAGAGGGAAAGAATATCACTTTCCTACTACAGAAGCATAACAGCATGTGTATCAATAGCAATTCTACATGAAATTTGAACCTGTTCATTTACAATGAACACAAGAGTTAACATTCAAGCCTAGAAAACTGTCATGTTTTGGTGGCAGAAAG
This sequence comes from Phalacrocorax carbo, assembly GCF_963921805.1. Taxonomy (NCBI): domain Eukaryota; kingdom Metazoa; phylum Chordata; class Aves; order Suliformes; family Phalacrocoracidae; genus Phalacrocorax; species Phalacrocorax carbo. Next base: position 168,265,091 of record NC_087513.1, read on the forward strand.
AAAGATAACACTTGTTAGATTGAGGCATCTGTTATAAAAATACAAAGGAGGTGTCACTGTCAGTAGTCTAGAGTGGGTCAGTGTGGAAAGGCAGTAATGCTATGTTTTAAGTCTCTTTGCTTTGCTAGAACAAGTGAGAATCTGTGTCTTTTCCAGTGACAAGACAGAGACTCCAGAAGCATGTTGGATCAAACAGAAAGAGGTTCCATTTGGATGGAAAGTTTGTCTAGAGCAGAACCATAATTATTCTTAGCAATATGCCTGTTCTATAGACAAATGCTGTGCTGGTAAATCCTAAAGTAAACAAGCAAGCCAAAATTATAATCTTAAAATGATTTTCTGAGAATAAAAAGAATTCATGCCACCTTTTCCAGCCCTGCCAGGAAGCTTCATTTTATCACAGACCATAAAATTTGAAGGCAGGAGGGAGACCACTCTACAAGTTAGCTCCATCTGTTTCCCAGCCAGTCTCTGAAGCTGTAAGTCAAAATTAGCATGTCACCTCCCAGAAAGTCATAGAAATATTACTAATTAAAATATTATCAACATGTCAGATTTGATTTTAATCAAGTAAGTACTAGTTCTGTGCACTAAAATAGGCCTGAAAAATACTGTAAAACACATTTTAATACCTATACTTTAATTGTTTAATACACAGTAAAAAATAAACTGCATTAACAAATTCAATTTTATTTCCACCGTGTAAAATCCCCACTAAGCACTATACCTACTAACTTAAGAAAGTGGGTACTGAGCTAGGAAGTATACGAACCTAGGAGCCAGGACACTTCCATCATAATACTTTACTTCTAACAGATTCATTAAAAATTGCCTATTCCTCTCTGGATGGCATCCATGGATAGTACCAATATTTGGAGATAAAACCTAATTCATTAATTAATGAAAATGCTGGAAATTTCTCTTAGTAAGTGGCTGCTTTTATAATTTAACTGATTTAAAATACAAAGAATAAAAATGTGTCACAAGAAATGTAAGAATGTAAACGTTATTTAAACTTTATTAGACACTTGATCTATATCTGGTAGATGGTCTAAATAGTTTGCTTCTGGTGGTGAAATTTATGGCTGATAATTTTAGCTAACTAAAATTCATGCATCCAGTCTAAGTAACCTGGATGCCTAAGATCTGGCCACTGAAGTGAGGCTTAAAGTGGACTCACCACCAGATTTTACACCTAAATTTAGTGTTTAAATATAATGGTCTCTGCATGAGTCAGGTGATGTGATAGAGTTGCCAAAACACTGGAATATACTGTTATGTAAGTTGCCCTTGAGCAGCCAAGACATCTATAAAATGCAGATAATTCTGACACCAGAAATTTATGCTTTCCTGGAGCAGCATCTGGAAATTAGATGGGATATATTAAGACATGTCAAATAAGACTAAATGCTCCTTCTTAGACAACCAAAAATTACCTTCCACTAAAACAATAACTTGGACACCTTGAGATGTACTTCACTGATTAAACTTAGGCTGGTTAATGATGTTGAGATGTTTGAGTCAACATTATCTCCTGCATGGGCTTGGCTGATGTGACCCTGGGACTGTAAAAGACCTATATCCTGGTAGAACAGCAGTGGTAGGCTGTTTACATGAAATGACAGAAGACACTAAGGATAAGTAGCTGAATCCATTTCTTGGTTCAAGTGTACATACTGGTATTTAAATATCTAAGGCTTGGTTTAGTTGTCTAGATAAAGGAGTTTAACAGTATTTAAGAAGCCTTAGGTAGATCAAGGCACCTCCATGAAGGTGGCATGTAAGAGTATCTTTCTGAAACAGTAGCTGAAGAACATCTAGGATACTTTAAATCATCTAAAGCAATACCTGACCACTCTGTTTACGACACTGAACTGATTTCCAAGTACAGAATACAACTGATACATTTGGCATCTAATTTTACATGCAAAGTCGCCTCTCTACAATCTGGAATCTATCTTTACATTTAATACCTCTTGCCATAATACCAATAAAAAGCTTCAATTCTGAGTCCATTATTTCTCTAGATTTTCTGTATTTCCTAAATAAACTAAATGAGGGATTTCTGATCTTTTAAGTTTATTTTTGTTTCCATGCAAGTCCTTTATGATTATAAATCAGTTACACTACTCATCCATAGGTACCTCTTTGCTTATTTAAATTTTACATTAGTGTAAGCAAATTAGCTTCAGCTCTATCATGATATCTCTGAAAGTAGAACATTATAATTTTCTTTGTATATGAGTCTAGTTCTGAGCATTTGCCTCTTGTGGAAACCCAGTTTTTGGAAGAAGTCATTATCCTGCTGATCAACTTATATGCATATAAAGTGAGTTTTCTCCCAAGTCTTATGTTTAACACCAAGGAGAAAACAGGATGTCAGTTTCTGTATATCCTGCTCTACCCTGAACAGCTGAGACCAACATGATAGATGAATAAAAATATGCCTTTGAAGGAGCCTGGAATAATACTATAAACACTAGACTTCAGACCTTGAAGTGACAGGCCAATTAAAGGAATTGATTAAAAGATTGAAGTATCACTGCTAGACAAGGTAAAAGGATAAAAGAAGTAGTTTTCTGTAGCCATGCTGACATTACATGAAACCTAAATTAGCAACATACACAATAAGTCAAAAAGGAATGAAAATACAGTGAATTTCAGAATAATTCCTTGTAAATATATGCACTTTACAGAATGTTTTATGGGGATGTCCTTTTTTTTTTTTTTCCCAAAACTGCTGTCTTGAGTAAAATTCATATACACCAAACTTCCAAAATTACTGAACTAAATAAGTGCTACACTCACTAATACATTTTAGGTGTCAAATATATTTTTCTTGTCACCTTCTTGATTTTGGGTGATAGATGTAGCCAGGCATGTTCTGGAGAAACTTTCACAGAACTTTCTTGCTGGAGAAAAGTATGAATGGATAGATTTTAAATTTATGTCTCTACAAATGGGAACAAAATCAGACTCATATATTTAATTCATTCATCTAATATGTTATTGAGGTCTTCAGGTTAATGGACATGTACAGAATTAATGCTCTAACAACTGAGATACTGACTGTTCTGGGTTGCACTCTCTTTAATTCAGTCCAGAAATTATGCCAAAGTTTCAATTTTTTTTTCAAATAAGTCTTAAAAAATGGTGCATTCCAATGAAAAATTATAACTTTAGGTAATTAAGAAGCCTAAAATAATTACTCTTTCACTGAGCTAATTCTTAGAACATATATGAGTGAAACTGGCCTCATATTGCTATCTGGAACCATACAAGAAAAAAAAATCCTGAATAAAAATAAAAGGTGATGCTTTGGGATTAAGAAATGGGAACTGTAAGCCAGATGAAGCAACAGCTTCTGTGTAGGCCAGTCTTTTGAGGTAATCTAACCATTCTTTATTGACTAATGTAGCTAGAAGAAACCACAGGAGAAAGTAATTATTTTTAAAAGAACAAAGCTGGAGAACATAACATATCTGTGGATGAATTCAAGGGAAAAGTCCAGACATCAAAAAGGTATTTATGTGATGTTTTAGGGAAGTAAAGAAAGCTATGATAATTTTCTTTTGATTTGAAACTGACTGTTGGCAAGTGTAGCAGCTACTACCCTGCTATACTTAGCTGATGTCTTTTACATGGATTTTTAAAAAATATTAAAAGTGCTGCTTGGGACACGTCAGTGAATCACATTTTAATCCCCTCAGAGAAACATGTAGAAAAGAAGCACTTTGACACAAGCCTATAGTACACTTTGCAGTACATGTTAACAAAATGAAGCTTAAAATAATATTTGTAAAATCACATTGCTAGTAACACTTTTAGTTTTTCTTCATCCAATAAAAATATTTTGAAAGGCAACTTTATTGACAGTTTAACTGGGGTATTTTCTTTTCCTCCATTTGTTTTTAATACTTTTATACTTCATTTTTAGTATGTTTATTATCATTCACTTCTAGTCCCTCTGGAAATATATCTGTATTGTCTCCTGGAAATAGGCTCAAGTGTGGTCTGCCTGTCCAAGCTGGCTCAACACGATCCAGCTTTGATTCAAAACCTCTTTTGCTGCCAGCTTAGTGATACACTTGAGAAACTAGGCTAATTAGCTCAATCATACTGAAGTCCAATGTAGGAACACAGTTTTTGGACTAGAGCTGGATTGCACCATGTCATTTTGGAACATGAGCACTGTGCGTTTAGGACTTTCTGCAAAAGCCATACATGCAGAATGAAATAAAAATGTTACCCTTCGGTGTACTTTGATTTTTGAGAGAAATGCCAGAAGGAAACTTGAGGCCATTTTCTCTTGTCTTATCACTAGTAACTTGGGAGAAGAGACTGACACCTGCCTCTCTACAACCTCCTTTCAGGTAGTTGCAGAGAGTGATAAGGTCTCCCCTCAGCCTCCTCTTCTCCAGGCTAAACAACCCCAGTTCCCTCATGCACCCCTTATAAGACTTGTCCTCCAGACCCTTCACCAGCTTTAATGCCCTTCTCTGGACACACTCCAGCACCTCAATGTCCTTTTTTACTGAGGGCTCAAAACTGAACACAGTACTCGAGGTGCGGCCTCACCAGTGCCGAGTACAGGGCCACGATCACATCCCTGCTCCTGCTGGCCGCACTATTCCTGATACAAGCCAGGATGCCATTGGCCTTCTTTGCTAGCTGGGCACACAGCTGGCTCATCTTCAGCCGGCTGTCAACCAACACCCCCAGGTCCTTCTCTGCCAGGCAGCTTTCCAGCCACTCTTCCCCAAGCCTGTAGCATTGCATGGGGTTGTTGTGACCCAAGTGCAGGACCTGGCATAGCTTGTAAGACAATAATATAAAGAAGTTTCTTCTTGTTTCCAACAAATTCTTTTTAATTTAGACATTTAAAATTATGGATCAGTGTATAAATTTATTCAGTTATAAAAATTGGAATTGTAGTCTACTCAAAATATTTAAAATTTTCTTTTTCATAATTTAAAACATTACAAATTAGTGAATAGCACTGGAAGTAAGACAATCCTGTGAGGTATGACAGTGCATAACCTTCAAGTTTGGGAGCATGTTAGTGATAACTATTGGAAGGATGCCTTTTGCAACCAATTGTGCATTTACCCTGTGTGGATATCTTTTAATTTAGATGTCAAACTGTGTGAGAAGTTAGTATTATGATTTCACTGCGACCATGATCAACAATTTTGAGGAGACCCTTTTGTTACTTGCTTCTCAACAAATAAAGAATGGTTTATTTCTCAGTGAAATGGCATGTCCCCAGTTCTTGGCATTTATCTGAGTCCCCTGCAGCCACAGTAACTCTGCCATATATTTTATTTTTTAATTGGTTCAGTTCAAGCAGAAAGTATTTTTCCTATCTCTTTTGAGAGGAATGAAACCACTGGTACTGCAGAGCATTGGAATGCATTCTTTGCAAAATATTTAAAATGGCAAAAATATTTCTGAACAATGCTTAAAACAAAAAAAATGATATCTTAATTAAAGTTTAAAAACATAATTTTCTGGTTCTCAAATTCAAAATGTAATCAAATGATTCATATTTTACAAAGCCTATTGTTGTGGAGGGGGGAGACATACTAGTTAAATCAGCTCTAATGTATTATTTTCAAACACTTAATAATTGCTATTAATTGAAAAAAGCCTAATTTTGAAAATGACAGTAGGATGGGTGAATGCATCAAAGGGTTTAATACAGTCAAGATAGGTAACACCCACTGGTTATCAAAGAGAAGACACATTACAGTTTTGATAGAATTTATTAATAACTACCATCATTTCAGACAAAAACACTTCAAAAAATCTCTAAAGTAGATTTCATCAGACCCTGTTCATCTGCATACATGTAGCTCAGTCATTTGCTCTTTAATCAACTGTTTTCCTGTATGAGCTTGTGATTTTAATTCCCAAGTTAATATTAATCTTACTATGTTTATATTAACATTAGCTATAAACCTCAGAAAAGCAATGAATTCAGCACTTAAATGCTTTCCACAATAATGAAGCTCTTACATTTGTCTGGTTTCCATGAGTTAGTATGCCAGTTTTTGTATATAGATACATTGTGTTTTTTCTTACCCACCTAGAAATAATCTTCATTCATGTTTGGCCAAATCTATTTATTTATTTAGGTCATCCTCACTATCCTTTATTCTTTTATATACAGATATGTATAGTTTTCTATTAATAATTTTCATATTACCTCTCTTAAAAAAAGACCCCTATCTGCTTTTCTTGTGATCACAACTTCTGTTACATATTGAACCTTTTCATCAAAACTCTTTCCTAGACAGTAATTTCAAGCAGCTGTAAATTGTTTTATTTGTGGCCACCTAACAAAAACATCAACACTTTTCAATAATTTACTGCACAACCCATTTTTCTACTATATTTTCTGGCTATATTAATTATTTCATATAAAATTATAGTATCACTTCTTTCTGAGATAAGAAGAGGGGTAAACCTGCCATATCATTGCTCTCGGTTTTTATCTCTTTCATCTTCATGCAGAACTCATAGTCTCTCTGTTAATTATTTGTTTAGCATTTCAGTCCAAACTTTGAGGCAACAGCCCCCTCAAGACTCACTTGTACACAAATGTACATTTTTATCTGATATCCTAAATCTTCCAATCATTCAAGAGTATTCTCCATATCACTATCATTCTAGTAGCATCTCAAATATTTGGGGGTTGACTTACTTCTTTATTTTCTCTACTGAAAAATTTTTACTCTTAGTAATGTGCTGTTCCCACAGATTTCAATGATTCGATGAACTAATAATTTTTGTTTTGTTTTTAAACTGTTTTTTAATATTTACCTTTTTAAGGTTCATCAGCTCTTCAAAATTATCGCTGCAGTATTATTTCTTCCTTTGACAGAAGTCGTCATTTCAACAAAACAATCTTCCTGAAATAACAGTGCATAATAAAAAACCAAATGTTACATGCTTATAATTTACTGAATCTGCTAGTAATTTCCTGGTTTCTGGTGTTAGCACGTGGATTTGATTCAATACTGTATAATCCAATACTCCTCATAAAAAGACATTGTTCTATATTCTGTTTTATAGTAGTTTTTAAAAATATTATTTATCTCACTAAATTATTAAAGGGGAAAAAAGCTACCAACAAAACAAGAATTAAGACTGTAAACTAGCCAGAAACAATTTCAATATTAAGTTCATATTTTGCTTTTTATAATCCTAAGTTGTTAATCACTATGTATGGGTATAAAATAGTAAAATAAGAAGGAAAAAGAGAAAAATCGTAAAACAGTGTATTAATGAGACAGCTATTAATTTAGTATTTTGTATTAGCATTTAATATTACGTGCCAAACAGTGAAATTGCAAAGCAAATTTAAACTATTGTAGTGCACCTGGCTAGGATAGAGTTAATTATCTTCGTAGTAGCTCATATGGTGCTGTGTTTTAGATTTTTGACCAAAAGAGTACTAATAACACACTGATTTTCTAGCTTTTCCTGAAGTGTTTGCACAGCATCAAGACTTTGTTTCTCACTCTGCTCCACCCCAGTGAACAGATTAGGAGGTGCAGAATGGGCTGGAAATGGGCACAACTGGGCAGATGAGCCAAACTAACCAAAGACATATTCATCTCCATGTAAGATCATGCTCAGCAATACAAGGGAAAACAGCGGGTTTTGGGGGCGTTAGCCATCTTTTGCTCAGAAACTGGTTGAGCATCACTCTACTGATGGGAAGTGGTGAATGACTGTCAATTTCTTGTTTTGTTTTGTTTTCTTCCCTCTTCATCCACTTATCTGACACTTATTAATCAATTGTTATTATGTTTTGTATTTTTTTTTATATTTAACCCCAAGTTTTCTTGGTTTTGTTCTTCCTTTCTTCTTCCCCTGTCCTAATTGGGGTGGGGCAGGGAACGGGGAAGTGAGTGAATGACTGTGGTGCTTATCTGACCAGCAGGGTTAACTCACAATAAATGCAATAATTAAAAAAATAAAAAAAGATGCAAACAGGAGAAGGAAAGAAACATGCCCCCCCCCCCCCCCCCCCAAATATCTTTCTACACATTTTGATCTTACGTTAGAATCATAGCATCACAGAATGGTTTGGTTTGGAAGGAACCTTTAAAGGTCGTCCAGTCCAATCCCCCCACCATGGGCAGGGGCATCCTTCACTAGATTAGGATGCTCAAAGTCCCACCCAACCTGGCCTTGAACACATCCAACAATGGGGCGTCCACAACTTCTCTGAGAAGCATGTTCCAGTGTCTCACAGCCCTCATCATAAAAAAATGTCTTTCTCACGTCCAATCTACATCTACCTTCTTTCAGTTTAAAGCTGTTGCCCCTTGTCCCCTCACTACAGGCCCTGGTAGAAAAACTCTTTCCATCTTTCTTATCAGACCCTTTATAAATTGGAAGGTCACAGTCAGGTGTCCCTGGAACTTTCTCTTCTCCAGGCTCAACAACCCCAACTCTCTCAGCCTTTCCTCATCAGAGAGGTGTTCCATCCCTCTGACCATTTTTGTGGTCCTCCTCTGGATGCACTCCAACAGGTCTATGTCTTTCTCGTACCAGGGACTCTAGAGCTGAATGCAATACTCCAGGGTGGGTCTGAGGAGAGCAGAATATAGGGAGAGAATCACCTCCCTCAACCTGCTGGCCATGCTTCTTTTGTATGCAGCCCAGGATATGATATGGACATAGACTCCGCTTGTTACTGATCTCCATTTGGTCTTTGAGCCATTGACTGCAACTCTTTGGATACTGCTATCCATCCAATTTCTCATCCATTGAACACTCCACCCATCAAATCCACGTCTGCCCAATATACTGACAAGGTTGTTATGTGGGGATGTGTCAAAGGCCTTACAGATGTCAAGGTCAACGACATGAGTTGCTGTTTCCTTCTCCACTGATGCAGTCACTCCATTGTAGAAGGCCACCAGATTAATCATATATTATTTGCCCTTGGTAAAGTCATTTTGGCTGTCTCTAATCACCCTCCTGTCACCCATATGCCTTGTCATACCTTCTAGGATTACTCACATTATCTCACTGGGCACAGATGTGAGGATGACTGGTCCTATTTTAGGCTCCTTTAAAAGTAGTGACTAGCTTCCAGCGGACTGCTTTTGATGTCCCAGGGTGACCCAGACTTCCTTTCAGAACTGGCAGACATGACATAGAATTTGTGGGAGACCTGCACCGTCCTGGAATGGCAGCTGGAACCTAAGTAGGGTACAAAAAGGCTCATAAAACTCTGTTAAAATATACCATGTGTAGGCAATTAGCTTCCACCATGGTCATTTAAAGGTGTGCTAGATGTCCAAATCCCACTATAGACAGTGAAGTCGGTACATTCAGTGCAATCTTTCAGCTGATGAAACACAGAAGAATATTTTTAGGATAAACCCAATAACCCTCTAGATTTCATTAAGTATGGTGGGAACTTTTGACACCCAGCTTGCAGGCAAACACCTAGCTTCAGAAACTGAATTGTATGTATGTGTAATCTAGCATTGAAGCATGTTTCTGACTATTAAAGACCATGTATTTGTGTAATGAAGTTCCTTTAATTACAGTACACTTTTTATTAATCATAATTATGTTTTCAGATTATCTTATTTCAAGCTATCTTCTTTGCTTTAAACGTGCTAGGTGAACACCTTTACAGGAGCTCTCAGTATGAAAATTTTAAAGATTTAAATTTTACCTATCCTTAGTTGGAGGTGGGGATATTATATTACTAATGTCTTGAACGTCTTAATGTCTTAAGGTGTTTTACATCTTAAAATGTCTTTGAACCAATTATGGTGCTTTATCTGGATAGGGATTTTTTTTTCTTTACACTTTTAAAACTCTTAAGAATAATTAGGGAACATTTGAAAATTCTAAAGATTAATAAAAGTCACACCAGAAAATCTGAGTTTTTATTTTTATCACACAAGAAGTACAGAAATACTTAAAATAATCTCTTTTTCATGAGAAGTTTCATTCTGAACTAACTCATTTTTCCACTGAAAGCAACTCTGACTGTAATTCCATTATTACAGTAAGCTCATCTGTTTTCATGTTCTGTTATCTAAATCAAGTCTCTTCTTCCAGTGCATTTTCTTTATTTTTGGTTTATGATTTTTATCTATGTTTTATGCTTCCAAGGTAATACTCCCTAAAGGAAGAAATGTAGAGATCTGAGATGTGTTTATTATTTTGACTGCTATTTGCAAAGTCAATAATACTTTCTGTATATTTCTCTAACATTCAGAGTGCTTGATAAAATAATTATATCTATGTTATGTGGGAATCAAAACTATATACAGGTGGGTATCACACAACGCATTTGATGAAATAGTGAAGTTCCAGCAAACTCTGAACCAGAATGAATATTCAGCAAATGTGACTGATCGGCTGCTTCAGCCAAAAATAGGTTGTGCTTCTCTAATATTTTTACATCTCTAGGCCTGAACACACTTGTAAATGTGCATACACATTACTGGCTTTACGTCACAGTTAGAGTAATGGAATTAGATTAAATTTTCACTAGAGTCATCATCTTTTGGAGAAGTAGCCCTCTGTGTCAATAATCATAATATTTTTCCCTACTCTTCCTCAAAGTCCACGTACCAGCTACTTTGGAAAGGTTACATCTGTTCTCATATTGTCTTCCTACAAGAGGACTGTACTCATTTATTGTAGACTGAGGCAGTGTGAATAGAGCAGCAGATTTTCCCTCCACAAATCAATTGCTGTTTCTGAGGCAAACTATTAAATGATTGAAAAAATCTTTACTTAATGTCTTACTTCCCTCTCTCTCTCCTTCTTACATGAAGACAGATCCTTCCTTCCTCCTTTCTTCTTTTCCCCCTTCTCTGTCCATCTCTCCATTTCTCATTCTGTCTTTTCTTTCACTTTCCCTTTCTCTTATCCAAAAGACAGGAAACTCACTTGCAGTGCGTAATTGTGTTTTTAAGGAAAGCAATCAAGAGCTGGGAATGAACTACACTTGTCAGTTGCATTCTACAGCTATAACAAGTTAAAATGTACCAGCTGTACAACTTGTCCACAGCTGTTGTCTTTCAAATCTTTGTATAATATTCATTTTCTCTCCAACATTTACAGGATTTATAACTGCAGCAAGAGCTGATCAAAATTACTCTAGTATGGAACACTACTAGTATAATAGCTTTCAGTTTTCAGCTATGCATAAGAGAATCTGTGCCAGAAATAATTCTTCACATAGTGCTTAAGAGTGCACAGATGTCCATGTTTGATCTAAGAAGGAATAATTAAGGAGAAAATGCTGACAGAAATAAAGTATACATACCACCAACTAAAGCAGAAAAAAAGCACGTAGAGGAAGCTGAAATGCTAGTGCTTGGGGAGGAGAATACACAATGAGCAAAACATGTCACCTATGTAGTTTGACTTTGAACTGAAAGACTAATACAGAGGAGGGAAAACAAACAAACAAAACCACCAAACAAAACAAACCCCACCACCACCAAAAACAACCTTGAGTAGCATCAACAGTTCAATGCTGAAAATTCTCCAGATCATTTTTTTGTGTGTGTGTGTGAATACTTGTAGTACCAGTTCACGGAAACTAGGAGAGAAGAACCTGTTCAAGAGGCGGATCAAATATAAATGCCTGCATGTGTAAATATGTATACATGTATCTGAGTTTAAATTTCAGTGTTGAAACCTTAATGCTATGAAATTTTGGACAGATGGAGAAAAACAACATACTCTCTCACCTGTACAAGGAGCATCTGTTTCCTTGCTTACTTAGATTTTTTTCATATCCCATGAGATCTATTGCAGAGTCACAACTGATTTGGCAGTTGTTGAATAGCTGACTTCTGTGCCAAAAATGTATGTAGTCCAACAAGCTCCTGAAGTCCAGGGGGAACCAGACAGTCTGGCTTTGTCTATTATAATAAATAAAAAACAAACCAGGGACAAGTCCCTCACTCTGAAATCTAAGGTAGTACGGATTCACTTTCCCATTATTTTGGGTAGTAACTTCATTGGCTCATTTATACTACCGACGTAGCTGGAATGGCTCAAATCAGCGCTGAGAAATAGAAAATATGTGGTGCTCAAGCAGTGTTCAAACTTTTCCTTCAGTTATCTTTTCTTCAGAAGTATAGTTATACTCTCTGAGACTTCTGTAGTCTTACTGAAAACAAATCAACTATTAGAGGTGTTACCATACACATAAATAATAGTACCTGGAATAACCTGGTAGGTTATTGGAAATGAGAAATTATGTAATGTGTGCTGTTTATATATATACATCAATATATATCCATGGTAATATATATCTTTATACATCTACATAAACACATGCATAGTTGTACAGGTGCAGAGAGACACACAGATTTATATAAACATACAGGTGTATCAATATATTCTTGGTTTTCTTTAAAAGCTGTAGCTGGGCAAAAGGGAAGTAGGCTTTAGTTTTTGTGCCCTGGTGAAATCCTCTACTGCAAGGAGTGAAGAGTGGGTGGTTTCTCTCATACCTGAAAGAAATTAAGGATGTGCAGCCAAAGGAACCTTTCTGTTGTAGAGAATGCCTTAGGAAAAAAAAAATTTAGACCATAGGGGTGAAGTTGCGCACAGGGTCACTGAGGGGAAATTCAGCTCCTGAGTTTTGGATAGCTTTCCAGCAAATACCCTTGGCTGTCCAGATGGTAACAGGAGTCTTTGTTGCAAAGGTCTCTGTGAAGGTGTCTTCAGCTAGGTCAGGTGAGAATTCCCAAACTGGTTCTAATGAATACTTATATCCAGTTGGTCCATGGTGCTGTGTGACCAAGCATCTGCATGGCCCATTGTTACTATCTTAAAACTACCACAAAATCTCTCTGAACCACCATAGCTATTCACAAAAGTCTGTTCCCTGTGACCATTTCTGCATCTTCAGAAAGAGTTTATGCTCACTACTTATATGTTTTATCAATGCACAGTTTGGTCAACTCAGAAGCAGAAACTATGAGGGACAGTGTTTGGACTGGTCAGATTTTCCATGCTAATCACAGGATCACAGAATCACAGGTTGGAAGGGACCTCAGGGATCATCTAGTCCAACCTTTCTAGGAAGAGCAGAGTCTAAACAAGTTGGCCTAGCACCCTGTCCAGATGACTCCTGAAGGTGTCCAACATGGCTGAGTCAACCACTTCCCTGGGGAGATTATTCCAATGGTTGACTGTCCTCACTGTGAAAAATTTCCCTCTGATGTCCAATCGGAATCTCCCCAAGAGCAACTTGTCTCCATTCCCCCTTGTCCTCTCCATGGGACTCCTTGTAAAAAGGGAATCTCTGTTGTCTTTGTAGCTACCCCTTAAGTACTGGTACATGGGGATGAGATCCCCTCTGAGCCTCCTTTTCGCAAGGCTGAACAAACCATGTTCTCTCAGCCTATCCTCGTATGGCAGGCTTCCCAGTCCTCTGATCATCTTGGTGGCCCTTCTCTGGACCCCTTCCAGCCTGTCCACATCCTTTTTGTATAGTGGGGACCAGACTGTACACAGGACTCCAGGTGTGGCCTGACAAGTGCTGAGTAGAGTGGGATGATGACTTCTTCCTCTCTGCTGGCAATGCCCTTTTTGATGCAACCCAGCATCTTGTTGGCTTTCTTGGCTGCAGCAGCACACTGTGGACTCATGTTGAGCTTCCTGCCCACCAGGACCCCCAGGTCCCTTTCCACAGAGCTGCTCTCCAGCCAGGTGGATCCCAGTCTGTACTGCATTCCCAGACTGTGTTTTCCCAGATGCATGATCTTACATTTGTCCTTGTTGAACTTCGTAAGGTTCTTGTTGGCCCACTCCTCCAGCCTATCCAGATCTCCCTGCAGAGCAGCTCTCCCTTCTGCAGTGTCTACTTCCCCACTCAAGTTGGTGTCACCAGCAAACTGCATCAGGCTACACTTGATGCCGTTATCCAGATCACTTATAAAGGTGTTGAATAACATTAGGCCCAGTATTGATCCCTGAGGGACTCCACTAGTGACAGGTTGCCAGTTTGAGAAAGAGCTGTTTACCACCACCCTTTGCGTGCGGCTTGTCAGCCGCATTTAAGCATGCAAACGTTGCCTATCGGGTTGCAAAAGGCACATGATGAGCTGCCCTGCGGGAGAATCATTGGGATTGTATGAAATTGACATCCACAAAGCACCTATACCAAGGACTCAAATATTTCATTGTGAGAGCAGCTAGGACTTCAGTCAATCATTTTGTCTCAGGTGGGTCCATTTTCTCATCTATGCAGATGACTAGCCAGGGACTTCCTTGAATACACAAAGAATTAATGATGAAGCATGATACCAGGTACACCACAACTATTAACTACAGGACAATCTCAAATATCTCCTTTATATAACACAAATTATTGAGATTCCCCAGCTCTTGCAGTTTGAGATGCCCTAAGGTATCTCTCCTTCCTGTCTAGGTGCTGTCCCAAAATGTGAGTCTCCTGTTGGTGCTGTTATAGCTTTCAGACCTGTTCAGATGTTCTGTATATATGGGAGCATTTCAAATTATACTAGACACAAAAGTTTAGACAACTTATATGAGTTTCCATGAACTTCAGTGGAGAATTAGATACATAGCAAGCATCCAGGGTACATGTAGATATCTACATTTAGGTAATTATTTATGAGCTGAAACTCATCCTAGGACAATCCTTGCAAGAGTAGTTATACAAGACTCAAGAAACATTTAGATAAATAGCAAGTGAATCAATGCTGATGTAGTATACATTATGTGCTGAAACCCTGAGATTGTGTATGCTTTGGAGATAGAAATTTGTTTCATGTTGCATCCAGTTATTCTTTAATAGACATTAGCCCATTTGAAAGTTTCTGCTTTCAAAGACATCTCCATGACCATGAAAAACATTCAGTGAACTCGTACCTACAGGATCAGGTTTCTGGTATCCAGTAGGTTTCTTAGGTATGCTAGTTATTTTCTATGTGAACAGATTCCTGTCCTTTGTCAGAATGTCTTTTTCAAGGGAAGGTAATACTATCAAAATCTTAGATGCTTCTTACTGTGGTGAAGAAACCTATGACAGTTTTTAAGTGCTTAGTGATAGATAAAATGTTAGTGAATATCCTAATTCTATTTAGGAGAACATAAAGGAGTCAACATTATTTGAACCTGATTCTTTGATGTCTACCATAAGATCAAATTGCATGCATCATTACGCACATTCAGCTGTGATATGTATTTATTATGCTTTAATACCAGGTTTCCCTTATATATGTTTATATATATTTATTCGTATATATGTATATCTGTTCTGATATATATATGGTCACAGACACATATATATGTTTATATTATTTTCTAGGCTTTATGGATCTCCAGACACCTTTAAAGCAGAGGCTAACATTTTTAATACTTAATTAGAATAAAATTCAGTGTAAGGGAAAACACTGTTATCTGTTACAGACCTTATTGAGTTTTTTTCTCACAGATTAAATGTGTTCAGTTATATTTACTGTTGAAAACAAACTTTGATGGTTGTGGGCAACTCTAGAAGGACATTGCAATGCTGACCACGACTATATGAAGAAGAGTATTTGAATTCTTACCTGAGGATCAGCAGTTCTAATATTTCACTATTTGAAAATGGTACTATTTAGTCAGCTTTAAAGCAAGATTTTAATGCATCTGCATGCCTGGAATTTATTATTTGCCAACTTGCTATTCAAATTAAATTTGATTACTGTAAGCCATTTTTACCCATCAGTTCTGTTATGAGGCTTCTTAAGGCACAGTATGAAATTTTAAACATGTCATTATAGGCCATTATAATTTGAATAATTAATTATTAATACAAGTTATTCATTATTTTAAATACTTATCACATTAAATTATTTTTTAAAATTGCATTATTAGGTATTATGTGTACACAGATAATTGTAATATTTTATATATGGTTTACAATAAAAATTTAAAAAGACAAAACACTGTTCAGGAAAAAAACCTAGAAAATTAAAGCATACAGGCAGCCCTCACAATTTAACTCTGTCATTTTATAATCAAAGATATGTATCTAAAGCCTAGTTATGAGTTCACTTTAGTTTTTTAGTGACCTGAAGGAACAAGTTGGAGAAAAACCTATTTTTTGCATGATGAATGAAGAAGGCTATATGCATGGCAGATCAAAGGTCCATGTGTACCTACTAAAATCTTCATGGCAAAAACCAAAATTATTCAGACAGTAATAAGATACTAGATATTTAGAGGTTAGTCTTCTGAGCATTCTTTCTTTGTAGTGTACTGATTTTATTAAGCAAGTTGAGGTCAACTTCCTGCTTCCAATGGTCTGTTGGGACTCCACTGCTGAACAGGTCAGACAGTTTAGATATTCCATGTGTTTTAGCCAGAGAAAATGTATACTCAAATGAAGAACAAAAGATTTAGCTGTGGTATGAGATCTATTTACATAAATTAAGATACCAGCTGACAGAACTTTGGCTTATTCACCTCCATAGCTTCACTGTCTTGGATTTCATATCAACATGGCAACTCAGGGAATAAAGCTAATTACCTGGCAGAATTAGAAAATGGCTTTTGAGAGATGTATTGTGACTGAATTATAAATATTAATTTAAAAGATGTTGTATTAAGCTCTTATAAGAAACACTAAAGGGCAAGTACGTGATACATATAACACCGTAAGCAGGTACATGGACAAACAAAAATATTCTTGTGAGTAAACAAAATATTCTGTTCAAAATTTGTAAGTTTTGTATAATATAGAAATATTATTGAGTGCACTATTATACTGAGCAAATATTAGGAATAAATACAATGATCCACTACTTTAATACTTACAGTTAATACATCACACATACAACATTTTGTTAAATTGGTTTATCTTAAAAGGGGATCATTTATTGTACCCAATTTCTCTATATAAAATTTTATCTTAAAAAGATTGGTACTCTAAGGTAGGTATATATAATACATAAAATCAGATTTATTTTAAAGGTGTTCTAAAGCTACTCACGCACCTGATACTTGAAAAATATAGTCAGTTTTAGGGACATAGGTAGTATGATTAAAATAAAGATACTGTATGCCAACATTTGTACAAAAATTTAATATTTTAATCTATTCTGTATTGAAAGATGATGGAGACAAAAATGGGCGGTCAAGCAAGATGTACAGATTAATAATGCTTAGTTGATGAACTGCAAATAAGTGTCTCATATTTGAGGGACAGAAAATTGCTTAGAATAAAAACTGAAAAAATGAAATATTTAAACTCGATCCTGCAACTTTTGATCATAGTGACTACGGCATTTGTTAATGAGACCATTGCGATACTTATGCAACCTTGTTTACTTCAGTGAGAAGATCCTATACATTCGGACTTGGTCACAGAATTTTGATGTGTTCACAGGACCTGTAAGCTTTAAGATGTCATTACCTAAAATGAAATTGATCCTGTAGTCTTTCCTAGATCATAAAATGTCTGTTTCTAAACCTCACTGAAGTTTATATAGTTTCATGCAAGAAGAGGATTCCCCCATTCAGATCTGCAAAGACTTCCTAAGAAATGTTCCAGTCCACTTAAACCAAAGGTTTCAGTAATATTCTGGCTGCTTCAGGATGATTTAAACAAATCTTACAATGCTATAGTTCTGTATCTGATTTTAGGCAAATGACAGTCTTTTAAATTGCTGACAAAAAAAAGCCCCAGAGAAATTGTTCATAGAGTAGTGAGCTATATAAGGTCTCCCAGGTACGTTTCCTATAGTATTTGTTCAGCCTACTGTCACTTATTCAGAGTTTTGCTTGTAATGGCTGTCCAGCTGTAATCTCTTCTGCACCACACCCTTAGCTCCTACCAAACTATAAAGAACAGTTCATTGTTCTTGCAGCATTTTTTATTCATGAGGCACTCATTTGTACTGTTATTTTCTACAAGTCATCAAATTTCAAGGAGCTGTAGGACTATATAAGACTCCTATATCTAACTGCTTGGAATTAGTAAAAAACTTCACAGTAGCAGAGAGGTAGGGAACAAAAAAGGCAGAGACAAACTTTATAAAAGCTATCTTATGGAACAAACAAACAAAATAAACTCATTCCTATTCCTTAAAAATTGATAAGTACATAGTTGATTACTAGGCATTGTAGAGAAATCATATTTTCTTCTAATTGGCTTCTTTTTGTGTAAACAAAGTTAAAAAGACCAAACAATTGTAAGCTTCTTTCTATCATTGTAATTAAAAAATGAGTAAATAAGCAATAATAAAGCTTCTGCATCTAAAACTTGTCATTCTATGAACAGTAGAAGTAAAACTAGGGTTCATATGAATTTTGATTATATACCTCCTGCAGCATTCAGCAACTAGCCTGCTTCCTCTCAGCTGCTTGAGAAACCCTTGTAAAACTTGGCAGAAATTTCCCAGGTACAGAAGTTATTTATGTGAGGAGGAAGAAGGGAGGTGTAGAAAACGAACATATTTTTACAAGCACCCAGGAAATTATATCATCTCATGCATAAGTGTCATTTAATTGAGTAAATAAGCAAAACCAAAAAAATAAAACCTGAACATAAACATACCTTCCAAATCCCAGAAAATGTTACAGTGACTTCTCTACTAATTATCTCAGCACTTCATGAAAAAGGTGTTAAAGCATCCTGCTCCACATTGGTCAGTCTGAGCGCTATAACAGGAACTGTTTCAAAGAGATGAAGTCAGAATGAAGAAGAAATAAACTTTTTTTCTAACTGAATTATTGATCCGTCATTTTCTAGCCCTACTCTTTTAATCTTGTCACAGATGAGAAAAAACTAGGAATCTGTCTCCAGAGCAGAACAAGGAGAGTTCTATGGCTTTGTGTTTTTGTAGAGAAACATGCTTTGTGTTAGGTATGTATTGTGAGTTCTTCTACAAGCCTAAGAGAGTTTGAACTAATTAAAAAATGAGAAGTTGATTAAGAATACAAGTTCAGAGGATTAACTGAGTGAACTTAGTTTCCATTCTTTATGCAGCACTTAATAATGGGGACCGTGGCTAAAACTGATGAGAAATATAGTAAGCATCAAAGTGCTGAAATTTTCATAAGAATGTATTGACCACAGTGATCAGATGAGCAAAATTGTCTCAGATCTAGGGTGAAATGGCTCATGAAAAAGAAAAGTTACCACTGAATAATCAACTGTTAGGGTAGTTACTAGACTGGGACTCCTTTGCTCAAGTTGTAGACTGGTGATTTAGAACTGAGTTTGAACTTGAAATAATAAATATCTAAGCTTGAGCTAGGCAGCAAAGATTTCCTTTGTAACCAATACAGAGAAACTGCATATAGAAAAATTATTTATGTTAACCTGAAACAGATATCTAAAAATATTAGATGAATTATACTCTGGAAATGTGTTTCTCTCCTTTTACCATAGAGTTTAAGGGAGACCTGATTTTTAGAAAATCATTTTAGGGAGATAAATTTATGTTTCTAATCAATTCTGCATTGCCATGTATCTTTTCTTCTGACCTGTCCTTTTCAAATATACCCATCCGGAAGGCTATGTAAAACCTTACCAAATACAGATTGGTCTACAAAGTTGTACCAGCTACCTAAGTGCTCTACTTCACCTGATTATGTTTTACATTCAAAATGTGAGATAGTTTCAACTTTCTCTGTTCTATAACTTTTCATGGACAGATATTAAAAGTTCTCATTTTTGTTTAAACAGGAATGAAAAAAATCCTCTTAAATTACAAAAAAGAAAATCAAAATGAGGATGTGCTGGTTTTGGCTGGGATAGAGTTAATTATTTCATAGTATCTAGTATGGGGCCATGTTTTGGATATGTGCTGAAAACAGTGGTGATAATACAGGGATGTTATAGTTACTGCTGAGCAGTGCTTACACAGAGTCAAGGCCTTTACTTCTTCTCACACCACCCCACTAGTGAGTAGGCTGGGGGTGCACAAGAAGTTGGGAGACGACACAGCTGCAACAATTGACCCCAACTGACCCAGGGGTATTGCATACCCTGTGATGTCATGCTCAGCACATAAATCTGGAGGAAGAAGAAGGAAGGGGAGGGACATTTGGAGTCATGGCATTTGTCTTCCCAAGTAACAGTTATGCGTGATGGATCCCTGCTTTCCTGGAGATGGCTGAACATGGGAAGTAATTAATTAATTCCTTGTTTTACTTTGACTGTGTGTGCAGCTTTTGCTTTACCTATTGAACTGTCTTAATCTCAACCCACGAGTGTTCTCACTTTTACTGTTCCCATTCTCTCCCCCATCCCACTGTGGGGAGTGAGTAAGAAGCTATGTGGTGCTTTGTTGCCAGCTAGGGTTAAACCATGACTGTGGAAAGTGGCTTTTCACTTTGAGCTTATTTTTGAAGGAAAACTTGAGATTAAACCAGAAAATTTAAAGTTCTATTGTTTAGAGAAGCGTTCCAGATAAAACTGACAGTTGTATATTTATGTAGATTAGTGTTTCACCTAAACACAATAAAAAACTGTTGGGTTTGTTTTTTTTTTTTAAATAGGACTCTGATTTTTTTAAATATATGTGTGTGAAAGCTTTTTAATGCTATGCTTATTTCTTTTAGAAATGGCCTAGCTAAGAAATACTTATACATGTGTTCAGGAAAGCTGTATGTATTTTTAGGAACTGAAGGGAAAAAAATCACATTGTAACCACTTAGTAGCAGTAATTTGTCACCAAGGAATGATCTAGCATGGAGGGCCAAGAAGGCCCAACTTCAGAACAAGAGAAGGAATGACTCCATAAAAGGGAATGAAGTTTGCTGATGAGATAAGAAATGCTGTGGCACTTTCTTGTCATAATCATGGAATATTAGCACTCAGGTTCCTCTTTTGGCAAACTGAACTGGCACTAGGGAATGAAATCAGGACTAATTAAGATGGCTGGTGATGATGTTTACAAGGTCAGATTGGTGAAAATGTGTATAAGGTATTGGCTTATGATGGATCTTTGAGGAGTTCTTGCAGAACCACTTGTGGAGGTAGTAAGACTGCCCAAAATCCATGTAAAGTACAACAAAGGAGAAAAGTGCAAGGTCTTGCACCTGGATCAGGGCAATCCTCAGTATCAATAGAGACTGGGGGATGAATGGAGAACTTGAGAATGTTGACAGATGAAAAATTGGTCATGGGCCAGCAACTCTCAGCCCAGAAGGCCAACCATATCCTGGGCTGCATACAAAAGAAGCATGGCCAGCAGGTTGAGGGAGGTGATTCTCTCCCTATATTTTGCTCTCCTCAGACCCACCCTGGAGTATTGCATTCAGCTCTAGGGTCCCTGGTACGAGAAAGACATAGACCTGTTGGAGTGCATCCAGAGGAGGACCACAAAAATGGTCAGAGGGATGGAACACCTCTCTGATGAGGAAAGGCTGAGAGAGTTGGGGTTGTTGAGCCTGGAGAAGAGAAAGTTCCAGGGACACCTGACTGTGACCTTCCAATTTATAAAGGGTCTGATAAGAAAGATGGAAAGAGTCTTTCTACCAGGGCCTGTAGTGAGGGGACAAGGGGCAACAGCTTTAAACTGAAAGAAGGTAGACGTAGATTGGACGTAAGAAAGACATTTTTTTACGATGAGGGTTGTGAGACACTGGAACATGCTTCTCAGAGAAGTTGTGGACACCCTATTGTTGGATGTGTTCAAGGCCAGGTTGGGTGGGACTTTGAGCATCCTAATCTAGTGAAGGATGCCCCTGCCCATGGTGGGGGGATTGGACTGGATGATCTGCATCAAAAGAAGTATGGCCAGCAGGTCGAGGGAGGCAATTCTGCCTGGTGATGCCCTACGTGGAATACTGCACCCAGCTCTGGACCCCTCAGCAAAAGAAGGACATGGACCTGTTGGAGCGGGTTCAGAGCAGAAAATGATACAAGGGCTGAAGCACCTCTCTACATGGACAAGCTGAGAGAGTTGGGGATGTTTAGCCTGGAGAAGAGAAGGCTGCAGGGAGACCTTATTGTGTCCTTTCAATATTTAAAGGGTGCTTATCCTGAAATATGGGGACAATCTTTTTAGCAGGGCCTGTTGTGGCAAGACAAGGCTTAATGGTTTTAAAATAAAGAAGGATAGATTTAGACTGGATATAAGGAAGAAATTTATTACAGTGAGGGTGGTGAAACACTGGAACAGGTTACCCAGAGAGGTTGTGGAGGCCCCATCCCTAGAAACATTCAAGGTCAGGTTGGACGGCACTTTGAGCAACCTGATCTAGTTGAAGATGTCCCTGCTCACTGCAGGGGGTTTGGACTAGGTGTTCTCCAAAGGTCCCTTCCAACCCAAACCATTCTATGATTTTATGATCTTTAGGGTTTCCTTCCAACACAAACCATTCTGTGATTCTATCATTGCTCATTAAATCTCTCCATATTTAAGCACAAATACGTGTTTAATTTACCTCGAGGCTGCAATAAAAATTCACCAACGTAATTGCGTTTAGTGACTGATAAATTTAAAAGTAGGATATTATCAAAGTATTGCCATATTCTTTACTCAGCTAAGAGCTTCTCACCCATCAGAATTTTATATTCCATTTTTCATGTTGCTATTTCTGTATTCCAAACTTCTCAACAGATATTGTAGTAAAGCTTTCGTGTCCTAATGATGTAAAAATATCTTAATTATATCTGTAATTTTACTTTTTTTTTTCCTAATTAGATCAAATTAGAGATAGAAATCAAATAGTGACATTTGTCTGAAGTAATTATAGGGTGTGTTGTGCAGGGAGAACTTTTCTTAGAGATGTTTTGCATTTGCAGGGCAGAACAAGTAGCTGATGAGCTTTTGGAATGCCTTATATCATAATGTCCCTAGAAATTGTAGCAAGCACAGGGCAGATCATCTGATAATCTTTCAAAGAGCTGAATTCTCTTTCATTACATGATTTTTTTAATGCTTCTGTGCCATTAATACAAAGGATAACAGAAGCCAGCATGAACTGTTGCCCTCTGCACAGACCATAAGTTATTGATGACTATCTGTTTTTTAATTCTACTATACTTGTTTTGAAATAGTCAGAATTTGGTCAGTATGTCAGCAAGACTAACAGACACAATATATTTCAATTCTTAGAAGAATAATCTTTCTCAAAGGAAAATATCCTCCATAAATTACTGCTTTCAAACACATTATACTTCAAAATGAATCATGGTTAATAGAAGATTAGTACATGCAGGTACAATATATTAATATGTGAGAAAAAACTTAAAAATCACATGTAATTATTTATTTCCTTGAATTATTTAAAATTTATATTTCCAAATGTAATTTTCAAAGATGCACTTTTTGTTGTTTCATCAGCATGTACAACTTAAAGGTCAAAGCAAACAGAATTCTGCCATAGACTTTAATTTTTCCATTAGCACAATGAGCTTTGGATTCAGTCTGTTATCAGTAAGCAGGTTTGTTACCCGCAAATTTAGTCACAAAATTGTTTAAACTAAGACTTTCTCATTAAAGTATGAAATATTATAATGCACCCTCATAGAATGTGTTTGATTAGAAATTAATGAAAAAGCCCATAGAGGAGAAAAAGAAAAGACTGTCTCTTGGGTTTGAAATTAATTTAATGTTTGTTTAATGAAATTAGAATTTTACCTTTCTAATAATCTCTCTTCCTTATAAAAATTTACTTAATGACTGCAATGAATATGATATTGGATTAAAAAGAAATTAATTTCAAGTAACTACTTCAGTCTTTTCAGTTTAAATATTTTTTTTATATAACAGCTTTTAAGAAAGACATTTCCCAATGTATTTTCAGGAGCTGATCTTAACAAATACTGGGTCATTTGACAGGTTAGTACTGTCTTTTCAGAGGATCTGTGATCTGCTCTACCTTCTGTATAATGAAAGGAAATAAGAGAAGAAGAATTCTCCTATTCAAAGAAAAAAATTAAATCTCAAATCAGGTCTACTTGATGAATTCCTAGTATAAAAGACATATTTGCTTGATTACAAACAGCTGAGATGGCCATATGGTTGAACCATCAGCCAGGGAAGAAAGTAATTGTCCCATGGTTAACAATAATGTGCACACACTCTTGAAATATTCAGCATCATATCCAAGTTTGAGGTATTCTGTCATGTTACAATTTCTCAGTGGATTTTCCCTAGCTTCAAATGTATTAGTGAACATCACTGCGTTATTTTATTCCATAAAGTTTCTTCCATCACACATATTCTAATTAAAAGTCAAGGGCAGTACAAGAAAACATTGTTTACAGGTTCATACAGATTCTTACTCAGTCTTATTCTTAGTACATCCAGGCTTATTCTTATGTGTCTATGCTTTTAATGATACTTTTAATAATTCCTGATATTCTTTGATTAAATAAGAAAGAATAGTCAACTTTGAACACTCCTGTCACTGTTTGCACCTAATGTATTTAGTACAGGCTTTAAAATATTTTCCTTTTAATTATGGTTAAAAAAACACTGCTTGTGAAAAATTAAAAAGAGCTTTATGATTTGATTGCTTGTTATTGCTTACAGAGAGAAGGATTTCAATTGTATAAAACAATATAAAACGTATTTTCATTATTTTCTTTTTTCTCCTGTCCTCAGGAAAAAATATGTTTCTCTGTAATTACAGCATATTTGTATTTAAATAGCTTGACATACTTCATACCTAACCCTCAAATTTAATTAAAGTAATTTTTGATGTTAAAAAGTGTGTGACCTGAAAAACCTTTGGGAAAGAATAAAAAAGCATATTGCTAAATGTCAAAAAGGAAAGTATATGGAATGTTACAAGGTCCACTGAAGGTAACGTAAAACATGAAACCTTAATTTGAAGAGATTAAAAACCAACTACAATTAAATTATATATTACTATAAAAATCAGTTTCTATTTGAAAAAAAAAATCCACAAAACTTAGATATTAATTTGGAAGAATAAAAAACTTGCAAAAACGCAAAATACTTGTTGATGTTACAGTAGTTAACAAAATAAATGTGAGTTTATTATGCCTTTGCAGCAGGCCTATAGGTCTTGGAATATATATATGCAATTGAATCAGGAAAAGAAATGTCTAAAATGGAAGTTGCTTATCAACCATTACAAATGTTATTATATCTACTAGAAAAATAGAAATTTTATTAAAAATTTGGAGAACAGAAAAACAAAGATAGAACATTAAATACTTATTAACATGATACACTTAAAAGCTGCTCTTAAAGGCATTAAAAGGAGTCTTATGTACAGTTGAAGTTAGCCTAAAACCAATACTTGCTTGACATTGGGGTCAGAAAAAATCAAGGTCACTGTTTTTTGGCAGCTTGGCTTTTTCTAGCAGAAGTAAAATAATTTATAAATATTGTCAATTTCTATTCAGTTATTCAGTTAAAAAAGAAGACAAAGTATACAAAACTATTTGTCTCCATCCTTATTTCCTATTAATGTACATATCAGAGCAAAGAGACACTCTAAAATCCAATACTAACTTTAAAGAATTATAATTACCAAACTAGATACTATATATTTAACATATAACCTTTACCTTCTTGTTTAAGACTGCAGTGGTTTTAGACTTAGCAGGATATTCTGAATAAAGGTTGCAACAGACCATGTGAAGTTTGAAGACCATGTAAAACTAGAGATGCAAGCAGGCCCAAACAGCAATGCATTCATTCTCCACAGTCTTTACTTTCAGAGTCTTCCTAGGTGCTTTCTTTTCTGACTTTATATGAAAGCTTATTTGCTGCCATTTTACTCAGCCAGTGTGCAGTTATTAAAAGTTACTCTCAGTTTGCAAGACAGAGCACTGTGACTATAACCTCTCCTTTCAAGGAAGCCTTTTAATTCTCATTCAGTTCTCTTCTTTTAACTGAGGTTGGATCTACATCAAGAAAGAATATCTTCATGCCCTCAAACATAACCTCTTCCTTTTTCCCTACTGCCTGTAGTATTCTATCCTTGTCCGAGGTGTACAACAAGGTCAAAATCATGGTCCCTCCTACACTCTTACTCACAAATGGCCTCGATGTGGGAATCCTACGGCATTTCTGATCCAGATTATATAGTTTTTCAAGTTGTGTGACTGAACTACAGACAAAGTTTTCCATGATAAAAGTAGTGTCAGGACTTCATGTTCCCTCTGGAAATCTCCGAAGCTTAATGTCCCTCCTTTGTTGTAGATTGTCTGAAATGTCAAGTCATCTTTTCTGGGCCAAATAAGGTTTTGCCTAAGGATTTAGTCTGCCTTTGGTTTTTTTCATTTGTTTACAAATCTCTGGGAAAGTTTGAAGCTTTGCTCAACAATAATTTAAATGAGAAATGTAAAAACTAGAATTTTGTCTTGGGGTCTTTATCTCTAAATCCAAATAAGCATGTCACTCTAGTTATATTTTTATATAACTATGTTTTCATTCCCTGCATATTTATTAGATATGGTGTAAATGAGTTTTTTAAACTTAAATTTCTTTCATTCTGAAGTACAGTTTACAGTAGTTTGACTTGGTATAGTGGGAATTCAGATGGAGTATCTGACTAAATTGATTTTTTTTAATTGAAAACCAGGTGGTTCATCACAGATGATTTAGTATTTGGTGGGACTGTATGACCCTCAGCTGTGCATTCAAGGTTCTGCATTTTCTATGCACTCATTCATTCAGCTTTTTCCTTATTTTTATGAAGTATCTTTATATTGAAATAGAAACTTTAAAGCCAAAATAGAAATCTTACTGAATTACCAGAATATGCTAGCATTTAACATTTTAAAGTGAGGTCACACTAAGAAAAGCAAAGCCCCACAATATGAAATAAAACAGATCTCACAACTTCTTTTCCATGTGCTTCTTGACCTTAACCGAGAGCCTTAGTCAACAGACATAATAGAGAGCCATTAGATTTAGGCTATTTCAGATAAATATGTAGAAACACAGTCAAAGGATTAAGTGCTTCCAAAGCAGATGCTGCTGTGATTTCTTTCTTCCTAACCTTGAGAATTAGACACACACACATATATACAGATATGTGTATCTGAAGTTAGATTAAAAAG
The DNA here is from genome assembly GCF_963921805.1 of Phalacrocorax carbo. Classification (NCBI taxonomy): domain Eukaryota; kingdom Metazoa; phylum Chordata; class Aves; order Suliformes; family Phalacrocoracidae; genus Phalacrocorax; species Phalacrocorax carbo. Next base: position 168,292,116 of record NC_087513.1, read on the forward strand.
TGATTATCCAAAAGAGGACATTTGTCTCAGAAAATCATGAACAAAGGAGTCTTCTATATATGGTAACTCTGGAAAAAAGTTTAGGGTTAAAAGGAACAATCAGGCTGTTTCCACTTGTAAACATTTTATTTCAATTTTGTTTCCATTCATTCAGGTTTGGTTGAATTATATGATTTTAAGATAAAGCTTAAAAATACCTCTGGGGCTAGAGTGGACTGAAAGCACCCCCCCATCCCAAATTTTCAGCTCAGTCTTACTTATTGATAAGTAAAAAAAAATTAGAATAATCTGAGATAGCAGTTTTAAAATAGTAAAATAATAAAATAAATTTAACAATCTAATAACTTCAAATAAAAGGGCTATTCTGTCCTCAGAATTTATAATCTATACAAGTCAGAATCATATAAGTGCCTACTGGAGGAGGCTTCTAGAGATCCCTTGTCCAGCACCCTTCTCAAAGTATTATCTTTAAGACTAAATCAGATCAGCCATGCCTTTGTCTATCTGAAGCATGAAAAATTCCATAGACATATTTTTCCTGCAGCCCCTCTGGGCAACCTTTTACAGTGATGAACTTTCTGTCAGGTGAAAATATTTTTCTTTACATCTAATCTCAGCATCCAAAGCAGCAACTTCTGGCTTTTGGGCACTGCTACCTCACCTGCCACCACTGAGAAGAATTTGTCTCTGTTATCTTTGTAAATGCCCTTCAACCTCCTCTTTACCAGACTAAAGAAGCCCAGTTCCCTCAGCATTGCTTCATAGGTCATGCTTTAGGTCTCTGACCATCTTGGTAGCTGTTCCCTGGACCCTGTCCAATTTCTCAGAATTCTTTTTGAGGTGTGTTTGTGGTGGGGCCAGGTAACATAAAAGTGGACACACTATTGCAAATGTAGTCTCCCCAGTGCCAAGACGAGAAGGATAATAATTTTCCTCAATCTGTTGGTTCTCCTCCTCCTAATGTAGCCCACTACACAATTTGCTGTATCTGCAATGAAAGAACACTTCGGGCTTATATTTAACTTGGTGTCTGCAGTAGCACTGAGGTCCTTTTCATCAAAGCTGTAATTCAGCCATTATATTCCCAGCCTGTACTTATGCAGATGATCACTCTATCCATGGTACAGAATGTTGCAGTTCTCCATGTTGAACATGAACAGCCTCTGTTGGCCCAGTCCTCAAGTTTGCCAACATACCTTCAGATTGAAGGTCTATGATTCAGTATGACAGTAACTCCCCTTAATTCTAGTATTATTCAAAAACTGTGAATGGTGCATTCATCTTCATTAAACAATATGGGACATAGTATCAACTGCTGGGATACTCCAGGAGTTATTTATGTCAAGTCATGTATTACTATCCTATCAGCCAACAGACTGTGAACATATTTGTTGCTTGGATTGTCTTTTATTTTCTATCCAGGACATTTGTTTGTACCAACAATATCTCTTTTATGCTCATTCATTATTCAAAAGGAGCAAGACAGCCAGATGCATAGCTTTTGGTTTGTTTCTTAAGAAATATCAGGTTCCTGCTTAATATCTGCTTATTAAGTCCTTATGACATTGTCAGGGCAGAGAGATGGAGCACTGGAAGCCACAGTGCTACCCACTGCAGCCAGCAGGATGGGGGACTCACCAGCCAGGGCCTGTCCCACCACCTCCAGCGAGGGTGCAGGGCAAGCTGAGAAGGCAGCTGGGGGAAGTTTCCATTCCAGGATATCAGGCATCTTGCTGGGGATGGGGGTGTGCCAAGGCCAGGCCAAGCTGTCAGTCTGTGGGTGGGGGTGAAGATCAGGCCTGGTGAAGAGAACTAGGGTCAGAGACAGCCTTGGGGTGGCCTGTGCACTGAATGAAAGTATGGCATTAACTCTGAATGCATCTTCCATGGTTGGTAGATAAAGGTACAATGGTCCCTTGAAAAAGTGTTAGCCAGTATGCTTGTGGTGCTAAATAGCTGAGGGTCAGGGAGTGAGCTCCAGCCTTAGACTGCTAACCAGCTGCAATGTTTGCTAGTTCATTCCTTTGTCTTACTTTGAAAAACAGCTTTTTTTGTTGTGTTGTTTGGAGGTTTTTTTCCCCCTCTCCAAAACAATTCTGTTTACAGAGGGTTATCGTTAAACAGCATGGACATAGGCTGTCATTTTAGGCCAGGAATCAGACTTCGTCCCTCCTTTATTTTGTAGTGTAGACATAATTATATAGAAATCCTTCTATCATCTTGGGTGTCCAGTTTAATTTGTTGTCAGGTAGCAATGACAGCCTCTCCAGTCTGCCCAGATCACTTAAAAATACTGAAAACCTAGTTCCAGAGAGAGAGAAGAATGACCCCACTATAAATCTTCCCTTGCAGACAATTTGAGCATTTTTCGTTTGTAATTAGGGTTAAGCTTTTTATTGCTCAGTTGTCTTAAAGACCCATGCAGATAATGAATTTGTAGTTACAAGCTCAGACACAGGTGGAAGGAGTCCTGGGAGCCTAAATGTACCAGACAGTTTTCTAAACTAGTAGGCATATCCAAATAGCCCATCCACTGTCTCATGTGTCAACAGGAGGCTAGTGATACATTGTGTTCATGGCTCTTTTAAGCAGTCTGATGTTCTGACTGGGACCATGAATGTTGCAGAATTTGTTTTAAATTCATTGTATACAGTGGGCTGGTTCTGGTATCTTACCAGTCCACATTCAGCAAAGCTAATTCAAATAAGACAAATAGTGTAAACGTTAGTGTGAACCACATTGACCTGTTTTTCTTATACAATAAGAGTGGGAAACAAACATGGAACTAAATTGCTTTAAAAAATGTCAGTCATGCAAATTTCATAATACTGATTAAAATATAATCTGTGCGTTCTTCTTCTGTATTACCATTATGAAAATATTTCATCATATTGAACCTTTACCTATTGTGTGATTAAAATGTTTGTACATGGTATATATTTTCCTACATATATGTGCATAAGCCTAGAACCTGAAGTGCTGATGGAATTTTAGGTGAACACTGAGGTTCACAGCAAAGTCTATCCAGACATGGTATTTACATGAACAAAATGTTGTATGAATTCAAGTGCAATCTATGCCCGAAATATTACAGTCCCATGTTTCTGAGGACAGGACTCAGTGGTCAATCTTCATCATAAATGAAAAAGAATACATTCTATGTTCCATTGTACAGAATAGATACACCCAAAAATTCAGGGAAATAGGGTTACACTGATCACCTTTGATACAAGTTTGGTGGAATTATTTCATAATTCTTCCAGTGCAAGTTTCACTGTCTGCCTTATCATTTCTGTGTTGTATGTGCTGGTCTTACTAAATGGCATTTTCACCAAGTCCTTTACTAATGAGTCTTAGAATGTCCTGCCCATTCCTTGCCTACTTTTTTCCTTGAGGTGTTAGTAATATCTCCAGGCAGAAAACCTCTGTTCTCCTGGTCGCCAGACCAGATTTAGCACTAAGCCTTAACAGGACAGTAATATAATATTACAAACATTTAACAGTAAAGCAAATCCTTCATGATGAATAAATTAAATTGAAATTGATATTTCCCTTATTTTTTCATCTGTAGATGAGGAGACTAATAAAATATGTCACAGCTATAATCAGATTCAAACCGCTAACATTACAATGTAGCATTTATGATGGATATGGAGAAATCTGCTCTAACACTATGACAGTAAAATGTTAACATATGCAATATGACAATCAAATACATAGTTCTGATGCAAGTTTGAACAGCCTGAAGAAAATCTGTCCACCTTCAGATGATTAACTAGTTTTAGTAGTTTGCTATGTTCACTGAATAGGTATATACTATAAAATTTTAACTCTGAATTCAAGAATATTTTTCAGTGGTTTGTCAGATGAACTTCTGTGATTATTTACTGTTTCCCTCTAGCAATAAAAAATTGTTTTCTATTGTATTGACCTTTAAGACAAAAAAGTCTTTCTAAAGTGCTAGGAGGAAAACTAAGCTGACATAAGTGATATGAACTTTAAAGGAACTAATAAGAAAAGATCCTACTGTGGATGCAAAAACACATAGACTCTTCTTTCATAATAGTATTTTTATCATTATTATGTGAAGGTAGACTAATGTAGTCCTCCTCAGTGTTACATGGCTTAAACAACCTACTGAGTAAATTCTGCCTTCAAGAATTAATGTAGATTCTTGGGGCAGGCAGGATTGCTCTTCCTTGTCTCTAGACATTCCAGTATTCAGGTTTAGGTTCATTTTTTGGTCATAATTGACCTAGGCTCACTTTATGGGCAATAGAAAAATTGGTAAACTCTTGAGGAAATTAATCAGGTTTTAGACTACAGCTTTAAATTATATAAATTGCCATATAGTCTTTATTTCTTCTGCTGACTCTAAGAGAAGTCTAGGATAATTAGCACAAAAGCATATCTCAGAACGCATTTGTACTATCCACACATAAAGGTCTAATTCAATCTGAAATGCTATAAGGTATCTGAGATGTTCTTGGGGGCCTATGAAGAAGAAGGTAAGGACAATTTATGTTCTCAAAGAGCAGCTGGATGTGAGGTGGGATATCTAGCCATCTCAAATATATCTGGCACCTCTGCATGGGCAATCAAATTAAAAGTCCCAGATTTTCAGGTATCTGAAGTCAGGGCAGACATGCACTATCCAAAGTTTAAGGAAAATCAGTCTTAGGTTTTTAAAGCCATTCTTAATAAAAATACTTTTGCCTTTCATCACAATCTGTTAATCAAACACATTTTTCTGACACTTATATGGAGTGCTGACAGTGTGCTAGATATGAAGGTGATTTGCAAAGATAACATTTAAATTAATATAATCAAATCTCATGGTGGGATAGCCAGGGCTATCAAAGTCATGCTACATCATGTAGAGACATTACAGAATATTTGTTATATAACTGGTGTTTCAATGATATATAGTAAATTGGGAAAGGGATTAGATTATATTCAAAACTAATAGGAAAATGCAGATATTTATTCTATCCAGGACTGCATGTATTCCTTTACACCATGTTTATATGTGGCCCAAATAATTTTATTCTGCTTTTATGGCAATTACCCAGTGTTAGGAATGTTGAAAATGCTTCCCTTGATTGCTTTTTTATTTCATTTGTCAAGGCTGTTATCCCTTCATAGACTATAAAAAATATTTCATCAAATTGTTTGTTATGGTTTCTTTTCTTAATGAGCTGTCAGGATACACAGCTTAGCAAAGGGTGTCATTGTGCATCTGTATTCAATAAATAAAAATAGAGTCTGTGTCAGCCACACAGTACAGTTGTGATCATGAGCCTGTATAAATTTTTGTTTTATCATTAAAATCCCTTACTTCAGTCCTCGTAGTTTCTATGTACCCTGAGACATTTTCCAGCAGAATACATAAAAGCATTATGTTACTCACAGGACAATGGACTGCTTCTGATTTGCTTTTGATGTGTTAAGTATTTTCTTGGATGGGAGAAAGATTGCTCAGCACAGAGTATAATTAATTTAGCAAAATGAATGTCTCATCCCCAGAGACTCCATCTCTTTAAACTTCACTCTACTGATGCTTAGTGTTACATGTTACTGCTTCTATTCATTTACTGCGAACTGTGTAAGAGAGAGGTATATGAAATAATGTTCATAATTTTTATTCTCCCATTCTCTTTGTTTTAGTGAAAACGTTATCTAGTACTATAATTAAAATCTATATAAGATTGTGTTACCTTTCCCAGTAGAGATTGTCTTTAATATATGCTAGTTTAATTAATTAAATTACTTTGCTAATTGAATGGTGTCATATTCTAAAATCAGACTCATTTTCTTCCACTCCATACTTCAATGTCTGGTTCTTCAATTCAAAATCACTATGTATGGCCAGGTATTCCATAATATCTACACTGGAAAGGGAAAAAATAACAATGCAATTGGATTTATTGCAAATATATAATGGTTTTCTTGATAAATTTTACAGAAAACAGGAACACAGAAAAGCTGCTGACCTGGTTTTATTAAATCATTTTGTGTAGTAAAACATGGGATATCACACTAGCTACTTTAAAGAACAGGTAAAAAATATTATGTGATGCAAGTGGTTTGTGAGATGGAGGGTGTGCTGGAAACAGATATTGCTAGAGGTATCAAAGCAAGATCAGTCCCAAAGCAGATTCTGTTTAATAGTTTCATAAATTTTTTTATTTTTTTTTTTGGGGGGGGGAAGAAAAAGAATGTACAAAGAAAATTTATTTGTGACACAAAGCTGGAGAATATTGACTGTATCAAAGAGAATCAGAAGACTGGCTAGAAAGTGTGAATTTACCTTGAGGAACAGACAAATAAACATGAAGTAAAAATCAATACTAATAAATACAAGGAGAAGTAATTGGAGTTTAATAACAAAAAAAAATCTGCTATAAAATGAGGCCTTATTGTGGGAAGTAGTTGTCTGCAAAAGAACCAGTCTGAATTCAGAAGTACCGTAGGCACTGTTACATATCCGAACTCAAGTCTAACAACAAATTTACTCAGCAATCATGCATTTTCTTTTTATCCTGTGTGTAACTCAGGCTTTAGTGTTCCTAAACTGTTTTGAAAGAATCAAACTTGTACTGTGACAAGCCTACTGATGCCCAGTCCTTCAAGACTGCATAAAAGTGCTTATGGTAGAATACCATAGTATGGTCTCAGTTTTCATCCTAGGTAATGCTGCCCTCCTTGCTTATGAACAAAGTGGAAGTTAAGCAAAACATGAACTGAATACATGTTAACTGCCTGACTGAAACATAACTGTTTGCACTGCATCTGAATTATGTCATATGAGTTTGGATACATGTCTTCCTCAAAAATTGTTCTGCTGTTCTGCTCACAACTGTAAAACAAGACACTCTAAAAGAACATTTTCTTTTTTTTTCTTTCTTTTCTTTCATTCTAGGAAAATAAAGACAAGAAGAATTATGAGAAAATAGAATGTAAATGTACATCAGGATTGTTAGGTGTTGCTGAATTCAGTAGCCCAATGGAGGCAAGGCTGATGCAGTTCCAAGTCACTAGGTCCAACCTGTAATGAGTCTGAGCATGTGCTTCCAGCAGGCACACACACTCAAAAACCATATATATGTGTGTATGTGGCCACACAAATCAAAAAGAAAGACACACAGAGCACTCACACAGACACAAACAGCACCAATGACCCCATCCTGCTCCCCTCTCTGCTTGAGCAGGATGAAGGTGCCTTGCTGGGAATATATATGTGCAAAGTGGATCCCTCCACTAGCTAAGCTCAGATACTCAGTCCATTCAGTAGCTGTAAAATACTGCAAAACTTAAGGGTCTCTTAGGAGAACCTTTGGAGATCCCTTAGGAGATCTTTGTACAATGACCTCTACAAGGAGTATGTGTTACCCTGGAAAATGTAGTATTTCTTGTCTTTTTCTTTTTTTTTTTTTTTTCTTTTTGTCTTCCTACTTGCTTCAGAAAAATTTTCTAGAGACTGTATTCTAACTGTAACTGTATGTCCTCGTTTCAGCTGGGATAGAGTTAAATTTCTTTGTAGTAGCTAGTATGGGGCTGTGTTTTGGATTTTTGCTGGAAACAGTGGTGATAACGTGGAGATGTTTTAGTTGTTGCTAAGTAGCGCTTACGCTGGTCAAGGACTTTTTCAGCTCCCCATGCTCTGCCGGGTGCACAAGAAGCTGGGAGGGGGCACAGCCGGGACAGCTGACCCCAACCGACCAATGGGATATTCCATACCATACGACGTCATGCTCAATATATAAAGCTGGGGAAGAAGAAGGAAGGGGGGACATTTTGGAGTGATGGCGTTTGTCTTCCCAAGTAACGATTACGCGTCATGGAGCCCTGCTTTCCTGGGGATGGCTGAGCACCTGCCTGCCCATGGGAAGTGGTGAATGAATTCCTTGTTTTGCTTTGCTTCTGCGCACAGTTTCTGCTTTACCTATTAAACTGTCTTTGTCTCAACCCATGAGCTGCCTCACTTTTCCTCTTCTGATTCTCTCCCCCGTCCCACCAGGGGGGAGTGAGCGAGCGGCTGCATGGTGCTTGGTTGCTGACTGGGGCTAAACCACAACACTGTACTACTGATAAATATAATTTTTGCATTTGGGGAGTGGAGGGTGGAGGGTAATATTACTCTTCTAGTGTCTCACCTATAAACTAATTTAAAATATTCATTTGGTTTTATAGGTTGTTCTGGTAATGATAGCTTCTTCTCATTTTGTGTTGTGCTTTATATTTCATCATATTTCAAATCCCAGATGCCTTTATAAAATTCTAGGACTTTAAAAAACCAACATTTCAGTATATTTCATCCTAATGAGCTTTAGTTTACCCATCTTCATAAATAAAGTACTCTGCATTGCCTATAAAGCAGTATTTCCACATGAAAGATAGTTTTGTTCATTGCACTGTGTGTACCTTTCCCTGAAGAATAAAAGGAAGCAAGATTCCTATAGTTGTTTCTTCTCCCTTTTCTCTCTTGCCTGTGTTTACTTTAATCATTTAGAAGCTAAGCAACTGACATCCTAGTAGACTCAGGACTATTCCCTTAGAAACTGATATTAAATGATGGACAAGGCATGCAGGAAAGCACTAAATAAATTGTATTCAAGTGAACAGACTAGAATGGTTGCCTGCAGATTGCTTCTTAATGTAATTCCAGCATAATCAAAAAGCAAGATCACATGTAATGAATTACTGTCAGCAGTGGTGGGACTGGATCTCAGCATGATGGCTTCAAATAAATGTTAAATTTTGTCTGTACTTTATGAAACAATGTACCAAAGCTGCATAAAATTTTAACGGAGCTTTCCAAAATTAGTTGCCAGCATTCTTTAGCAACCCAAATCCAGTCAAATATATATGTTCAGCTTAATGATCACACATGAAAGTATAGGCACACACAGTAAAATAGCTATATAGGTGTATAAACATAAGCATGCATATGTACAGGGCTTCCACTAAAAAGCAAAAGCAAAACCCAACCAACTATTGAACAAGGAAGTAATGACAACACAATACACAGTGGGAGGGGGGAGGCCAGTTTCAATTTACATATACTGAACAAAACTTTTCCTTTTCCAAAACCTGTTTGTCCTTTTGTTGAAAAGCAGATATTTTAAAAGCTAATATTGTCTAAAGTAGAGTATCATAACAGTTTGTTCAGCTATTGCGCTGCTGATTTTGACACAAGATTTAATGGGGCATATATATCTCACAAAAGAAGGGAAAAAAATCAGTTGAGATTTTTATTTATATTTCTCTGATTTAAGAAGTTCCTGGTAGCTTTTTGCATGAGATACCAATTTTGAGAATAATCAGCTTTAATGAATTGCTTTTCATAGAGGTGTTGAAAGACTCAATTTCTAATGATCAGTTCAACCACTGTGCCTCTGTGTGTTCCGGACAACTCCGTTTTGAAAACATGGATGATGGTATCTATTATGACATAGCTTAATATTTCCTAAGAATAAAGCTCTACTCTGCAATGATTACTATTGTTTCAATCAGTCAATGAAAGGGTAACATTTTTAAGGGCTTTATCTTGCATTAAGCTTTTAGAACAGAAGTTTACTCCTACAGAGGCTAGGAAAGGGTAATTTATACCAACTCAATCAGGATAAGGAACTGCATCTTTACCCATGTGCGTGGCATTAAACATACAAATATAGGTTGTCATGCATACAACAGTAAAAAAGATATGAAATTCAGCACAGGGAATTACCTTGGTTATAGAAAGAAAATGCTGTGATGGCAGGAATATCAGTTGGAGTATTCAAAGCTGTGGGTGGGCTGATCCTAGCTGGATGCCAGGAGCTCACCAAAGCTGCTCTATCACTCCCCCTCCTCAGCTGGGCTGAGGAGATAGAATATAATGGGAGGCTCATGGGTCAAGAGAAGGACAGGAAGAGATCACTCAGCATTTACCGTTACGGGCAAAACATACTCAACTTGGGGAAAAATTAATTTCTTACCAATCAAATCAGAGTAGGCCAAGGAGAAATAAAAACTAAATCTAAAAATACCTCCTCCACACCCTCCTTCTTCCCGGGCTCAACTTTGCTCCCAAATTCTCTATTCCTCCCCACAAGTGGCACAGGGGATAGGGAATGGGGGTTGTGGTCAGTTCATCACATGTTGTTTCTGCCTGTCCTTCCTCCTCATGGAGAGGACTCCTCACACTCTTCCCTTGCTCCAGTGTGGGGTCCTTCTCACGGGATACAGTCCTCCACAAACTTCTCCAAAGTGAGTCCTTCCCACAGGCTACAGTTCGTCACAAACTGCTCCAGCATGGGTCCCTTCCACAGGGTGCAGTCCTTCAGGAACCAAATTCTCCAGCGTGGGCCCCCCACAGGGTCACAGGTCCTGCCTGGAGCCTGCTCTGGTGTGGGCTTCCCATGGGGTCACAGCCTCCTTCGGTCACATCCACCTGCTCCATTGTGGGGTCCTCCACAGGCTGCAGGTGGATATCTGCTCCATCGTTAACATCCATGGGCTGCAGCAGGACAGCCTGCCTCGCTATGGTTTTCACCACAGGCTGCAGGGGAATCTCTGCTCCAGTGCCTGGAGCATCTCCTACCCCTCCTCCTTCACTGACCTTAGTGTCTGCAGAGTTGTTCCTCTCCCGTATTCTCACTCCTCTCTCCAGCTGCAGTTGCTGCCGTGCAGGGTTCCCCCCCGCCCCATCTTAAATATATTATCCCAGAGGCACTTACGCCATCGTTGATGGGCTCAGACTTGGCCAGCAGCGGGTCTGTCTTGGAGGAAGCTGGCATTTACTCTGTCAGACATGGGGGAAGTTTCTAGCAGCTTCTCACAGAGGTCACCCCTGTAGCTCCCCACTACCAAAACCTTGCCATGCAAACCCAATAAAACGGCCTAACCTCTATTTTTATAATGGGGAAATAAAACTAAAAAATTAATTCTGAAGTGCAGTTTGTCCAGAGAAGGTTTCATTTATTTTACACAAATGCCTTTATTTATCATAAATAATGACTAAACCATCCTTTCCAGGAATAACATGAATACTGACACATCTATTTATTGTGACTACATTATTTCAAAAAGGTGATATACTCAACAGAAATAAAGGAAAAAAAAAGAAAATAAAATATCTTATATCTGAGAGAAAAAGAAAAGGAAGAGGCAGTTTTCTGTTAGAAGAAAGAGACAGCAGTTCTGAGTTTGGATCTTGTCTGTGAGTTTGATCCAAAGGATTAAAGAAGTTTCTTGTTTGTTCTTTTGTTTGTTGATTTGTCTGTTTAATTTTAGAGTCCATAAGACTTATTTTAAATTTCTGTATAAATGAATAGTGTTGTTTTTAATGATTACTGAAATTTTCACCAATGATTTAGTATTAATTTTTGATGCTATAAAATGACACCTGGTTATGTAAAGATGGCAAGGTTATGCAGGAAAGTAATACAAATAACACACATATACTTTAAAATTTTGATGTCAGTAGTGAGAGACTAATAACAAAGGTGTTCACTATACTGTTCAGGAAAAAAAAAAAGAAAAAGGAGATGAACTTAACTACTCAGTTATCATAACTGGTGCCTTACTCGAATTACCTTGTTTATCTTGAAGAAGAGACCTGAAACCAAGTTCATATGTTAGTTTACCACCCTAAACTGACTTGAAGGGGGAGTGGAGAATGGCAACATAGCTAGTGGAAACGACTTTAATAAAACACTTTAATATGAAAGAATGTTTTTCCACATTGTGTTCACTCACACTTTTCTGGCTGTTCAAAAGAATTCAGCATGGATTTGAGTGTGACAGTCAGTTGCGCAGTAAATTAATTCTGTTTAGATCATGAGTGTTTCTGCTGTACAGTCATTTCCTTGACTTCTGCCGCTGCTATTAAAGGTCTGCACCTTACAGACACAGTCATTATATGAATGGAGAGAAAAAAGGGCAGAAGGAATTGCCAAGGAAGTTGCTTAGCTGAGACCAGTAATGGTTGTGGGAGTATGCCAGCTACAGTGATTGGTGCTAATGGGGGAGGAAGAATTAAGTCAGACTTCTTAGCTCTGCCGAATTCTGGTAATAGCTCGTCAAGAGCTAGCATATCCATGCTAAAGAATGTTGGCAAATACACATAACATTATATAATGGGCCCATTCCTGAACAAGGAAAGGGCCCCGGTAACGCAGGATGCAGAGAAGGCAGAGTTACTGAATGCTTTCTTTGCCTCCGTCTTTACTGCTAAGGCTGGCCCGCAGGCATCTCAGCCCCCAGAGAAAAAAGGACAAATTGGGACAAAGGAAGGCTTACCATCGGTTGAGAAAGACTGGGTCAGAGATCACCTATGCAAACTGGATCCTTGCAAATCCATGGGCCCCGATGGGAATCACCCGCGACTGCTGAGGGAGCTAGCGGACGTTCTTGCTGAGCCACTCTCCATCATCTTTGAAAGGTCCTGGAGGACAGGAGAGGTGCCCAAGGACTGAAGGACAGCAAATGTCACTCCCATCTTCAAAAAGGGCAAGAAGGAGAACCTGGAGAACTATAGGCCAGTCAGCCTCACCTCCATCCCCGGAAAGGTGATGGAGCAGTTCATCCTGGAGGTCATCTCCAGGCATCAGATTATCAGAAGTAGTCAACATGGATTCACCAAGGGAAGATCATGCTTGACCAACCTGATAGCCTTCTGTGATGGCGAGACTGGCTGGGTCGACGAAGGGAGAGCAGCAGATGTTCTCTATCTTGACCTCAGTAAGGCATTCAACACTGTCTCCCACAGCCTCCTCACAGGTAAGCTAAGGAAGTGTGGGCTGGATGAGTGGCAGTGAGGTGGATTGAGAACTGGCTCAACAACAGAACTCAGAGGGTCATGATCAGTGGAGCAGAGTCTGGATGGAGGCCTGTCACTAGTGATGTTCCCCAGGGGTGTGTGCTAGGTCCAGTCCTGTTCAACATATTCATCAATGACCTGGATGATGGGATAGAGTGTAACCTCAGCAAGTTCCCTGATGATACCAAGCTGGGAGGAGTGACCGATACACCAGAAGTCTGTGCTGCCATCCAATGAGACCTGGACAGGCTGGAGAGCTGGGCCAAGGGGAACCTAATGGAATTCAACAACAGCAAGTGCAAGGTCCTGCACTTGGGGAGGAACAACCCCATGCACCAGCACAGGCTGGCGGCTGAACTACTGGAAAGCGGCTCTCTTGAGAAGGACCTGGGAGTGCTGGTGGACAACAAGCTGACCCTGAGCCAGCACTGTGCCCTTGTGGTGAATAAGGCCAATGGTATCCTGGGGTGCATTAAAAGGAGTGTGGCCAGCAAATCGAGGGAGGTTATCCTCCCCCTCTACTCTGCCCTAGTGAGGCCACATTTGGAGTACTGTGTCCAGTTTTGCGCCCCCCAGTTTAAGTATGATGTGGAACTCCTTGAGCAAGTCCAGCGGAGAGGTACCAAGATGATCAGGGGACTGGAACATCTCTCTTATGAGGAAAGGCTGAGACACTTGTGTTAGTTCAGCATGGAGAACAGAAGACTGAGGGGGAAATTTGTCAATACCTATAAGTATCTAAAGGGTGGGTGTCAGGATGATGGGACTGGACTCTTTTCATCAGTGCCCAATGACAGGACAAGGGGCAATGGGCACAAGTGGAACACAGGAAGTTCCATATCAATATGAGAAAAAAACTTCTTTCCTGTGAGGGTGCCAGAGCAGTGGCACAGGCTGCCCAGGGAGGGTGTGGAGTCTCCTTCCCTGGAGACATTCAAAACCCTCCTGTATGCGTTCCTGTGCCCCCTTGCTGTAGGTGTGCCTGCTCAAGCAGGGTGATTGGACAAGATGATCTCCAGAGGTCCCTTCCAACCCCTACCATTTTGTGATTCTGTGACTCTGTGATAATAATATTTATTTTATATATATATATATATATATATAAAATAATTTAACAGACTGAATACATGGCACGAGTCTTCAGGATTGCTTTTCCAGGTGCAAATCTGAAATTGAGTCATATATCAGTCATTGTAATGAAAAATCTGTCCTATACTCACTTTAAAGAAAGACAATGTCTGCACTGAATGCTATTCTAAAATCTCCAGTGTTTGTTGGCAGTGCAACATTTATGGTCTTGATAGTTCAATGTATATACCAATGTATTTATAATTTCTGAAAAAAAATCAATTCAAATGCCATCTACATATTTATAGATCTAAGATCAGAATAAGGTATTGTAAGTTAACCATATATAAACCATAAAAATGAGTATATTTAAACTCTAGCTTTATATTTAATAATTCTGATTACATTCCAATTAAACTGTCCCTAAAAAAAGAAAAAAAAGATATTGAAAATCCAATATTGCGATAAAGACTTCAGTAACAGAAATTGTTGGGGTTCTGCTGGCACTACAGACCTCACTGAGCTTTCCTGTCCCCCCAGGGCTACCCCACATCTGCCAAATGCCCAGGACCCCATTTCACCCACCAGGGACATCAGCCCCTGTCCCCATGATGCTGCAGCAAGGCCAGTCTCCAGCTCCCCCCAGTCCTGTCCTGCCTGGCCATGGACCCTGCCGAGCCATGCCCACCCACAAGCCCATACCCTGGCCTGTCATCCTGTCCCAGTCCCCATGGTCCTGCTGGCCATCCTGGGGCTGTGCCCACAGGGAGCTGCCAGCCTGTGCTGCACCTGATGGCAAGACTAACTTTTTAAGTTGTACCAAATGTTTGTAACTTACCTCTTTTATTCACATCTTTCTGAATTCAACTGCCTTCGACTTCCAGACACTGTGCAACCAGCATCCTAATATGCATGACATATAAGGGGACATGGGTTTAAAAATGATCTACTGTGTAACATTTGTATTGCATTTTTAAGAATACAATAGTAAAATGATTCCAACCTTCTACTTCATTCATAATTTATTACATGAAGATCTCCTCATTATGTAAGGAAATAATAAACTTTCAAAGCATCCTGTTGTGTGTGTGTGCATGTTTACTTATACCTACATCTAGCTTCTTGACTCACAACTCATACATTGGTAGAAGGAGCAAAGAAGTTTTATGCAGCTTGAATTCTTGTCTGACGTGAATTCTTTTCAGACGGGTGGGAAGTGAAATCAAAACACAGATTCACCAAGCTGTATTCTTAGTCTCAACATCTGAAGACACAGAATATATATATGAGCTATCAGAAAACAGTAGCATGTTGTAGATGCAGTACAGGTTGGGTTTTTTTCTTCTGTACATTTTTTTAATTTTTTATGACACCTGGAGAATCTGAATAACCTATCATGAATTCAACCCTGAATACATTCTATAAAGCAAGTATTTTTTTTTTTAATCTGAAATCACTCACAGTTCTTTTCTAGAGTTATGAACCACAGAGTCTTTATACACATAGTATAAGAAAAAACATGCTGCCCTGTTACAACTGGAATCTACAGAGTGATAAAGGAGACAGCTGTTGAATCATTAATATAGTGAAAGCAGAGTAAAATATAATATCTTTATAATTCAGCTTATTTCAAGAACAGCACGTTCTCTTATTTTGATGATTTAAATTATTCTCTGTACTTAAATGTCAAAAAAGAAATGAAAGCAAGTGTTACATGCAAATGTTAAAGAATAAAAGGGAAAGTC
This sequence comes from Phalacrocorax carbo, assembly GCF_963921805.1. Classification (NCBI taxonomy): domain Eukaryota; kingdom Metazoa; phylum Chordata; class Aves; order Suliformes; family Phalacrocoracidae; genus Phalacrocorax; species Phalacrocorax carbo. The sequence goes on from NC_087513.1 coordinate 168,307,734, forward strand.
TGCATTCAAAATGTATGGTTAGGCTGAAGTACTAGTAAAGCTTCTACTTTGCAGACCCTCAAAGTCACACTGTTGATTAAAAGAAAATCAGTAGATCCATCTCAATAATCACTCAGTTATGACTGTAATATCATTCAAATATCAAGAGAATAGTCTGACATACTCTTTTCAATGGTTAATTATAGCTAATTTTTAGATTACTACAAAGGTGTTAAAATTGTATTTTTTAAGACAGAAAAATGAGTATTTAAGAGCAATATAATCTTTATTCCATTCTTCCAGTGTCTGTTCTAAGTTTTGCTATACTTAAATTAAGGCTGAAGATTTTCCCTACTGAAGTCTGTCGTTCTGATACTGTTTCTGTGACTTTATTCATTGCAATATGGCAGTATAATTTCAGAACTGATAGATATAATTCTTGTTTAAAAAAGCACTTCATTATTACGATCTAATCAGCACATCAGTTTATCTGTTCAAATAAAAAATCATCTTCAGATTAAGACTTCTAAATGAAGGTGTACTCCTGTGAAACAGGCGTTTATGCTCCCATTACATTCATTGCAGAATTAGACAATAGACTCAAGGGAGCCTGTGGGGTGATACAGAGCACCCTAACTTGAATACTTTGAGCAAAATTCAGTTGCTAAACTGTAGGTATCTGAAGTTATTTTTCTTGCTGCGAGGCTTGGCTTCCAGTAGCTGGTCCAGAACAGTGCAGGTCTCCATTCAATTGTACTCCTCCATGCCCTAGGGTGTCACACATGGCAATGGGTGCTCATGTCTGGATAACTGAAACTCCCTTTTGGTCTGAATAGCTCTCTTGACTACACTGAATATATTGACCGGGAGTGAAATTTTAAATAAGTATGTTATTGATTTGTCCTGAAGCGGCAAAGAGATGTACATGAGGCTGCCAGGCACTACACAGGACATAAGGGAGATGTGTGCTGTTTGAGGGTGATGACTGGAGACAAGCTAGGATAACCTGAGGAATTTCAAACACTGTTAGTCTTCTACATTTAGGCAACAGAACTAAATCCTAGTCCTAGCAGCTTCCATACCTACAGGTCTCTTCGGTTTCCTGTACAGAGGCATCTAGTTTTATTTAGGAAGACTTAAATGTAGCTAAAGCATCTACAGTGTGCTAGAAGTTATTACAAAGGACCTATGGAGGACCTGTGCCTTCCTGGAGTGGCAGCTGGAAGCCAGGCATGATATCATAAACCTTAATATTTTTAAGACTCAATGCTCATGTTTGGAAAACTAAATTTTGCCCCTATCTCACACACTGACATTAAAATTTATATATCCTAAAGTTCAAATCAGTTACAATCTTCTAAGACATTCTAAGGCATAGGAAACATCCTCAGAGGACTATCAGGAACTACAGAGGATCTATGGAAAGACATGTTTTTCACTAAGACAATGTTAAGTCCATGCAGGAAAGCCCACTTCTCAAAAAACAGTGTCTCTTGTATATATTAGATTTTAGTTAAAAATAAAAAAATAAAGAAAAAAAAACCCAACAGAATAATATTTCTATTTCTAGGAAAGGGCAAGGGAGCTACAGGCTTGTGGAGGAGTGGCTGGGAAGCTGCCTGGAGGAAAAGGACCTGGGGGTGTTGGTTGACAGCTGGCTGAACATGAGCCAGCAGTGTGCTCAGGCGACCAAGAAGGCCAATGGCATCCTGGCTTGTATCAGGAATAGCGTGGCCAGCAGGAGCAGGGAGGTGATCGTGGCCCTGTACTCGGCACTGGTGAGGCCACACCTGAAATACTGTGTTCAGTTTTGGGCCCCTCAGTACAAGAAGGACATTGAGGTGCTGGAGCGTGTCCAGAGAAGGGCAACAAAGTTGGTGAAGGGTCTGGAGAACAAGCATTATGAGGAGCAGCTGAGGGAGCTGGGGTTGTTTAGTGTGGAGAAGAGGAGGCTGAGGGGAGACCTCATCACTCTCTACAACTACCTGAAAGGAGGTTGTAGTGAGGTGGGTGTTTGTCTCTTCTCCCAAGTTACTAATGATAGGACGACAGGAAACAGCTTCAAGCTGTGCCAGAGGAAGTTTAGATTGGATATTAAGAAAAAGTTCTTCACCAAAAGGGTTGTCAGGCATTGGAACAGGCTGCCCAGGGAGGTGGTGGAGTCTCCATCCCTGGAGGTATTTAAAAGAAGGGTAGACATGGTGCTTGAGGATATGGTTTAGTGGTGGACTTGGCAGTGATAGGTTAGTGGTTGGACTCAATGTTCTTAAGGGTCTTTTCCAACCTTAATGATTCTACGATTCTATGATTCTATGATGCCTATCTCTGAATTATTAGTATACGTTATTTGTAAGTTCATGTGGCCATCTAAAGGGCATTTTAAATAAATTAGTCGAATTATGTCTTTGTGAGCTTCACTCTCTCTTTTAATTTAAAAGGAGCCAAAGTTCATTAGCTCAGATATGGATGTGTAAACATGGGTGAGATTAATCTTGTTTTCAGTATGAATGAGACATCATTTGCAGAAACAATTCTGTGTTACAGATAACAATTTTTTTCCAGTCCTATGGTTATTACTTGCACTAGTAGCTCAGAGTAAGTAAATGCTACTGAGACAAATTACCTGTGAATAAAATGCTTAGGTTAAGAAGTATGGCTAGCTATCTGTATTAGCTATGTTCTTGCTATGTTCTTGCAAGACATGTGATTCTGTTTTTAATCTGAGTGGCACTAATCTGTAGGACACCTGTGACAAAACAGGTCTTGAAGAGTTTAGGGAAAGAAAGATATTTATACTCTCAGAAGCCAACAAAAACAGAGACCTTTGTGAGAAAAAAGGGAGCAGCGACTGCAGCAAAAGTGTCATGGTGATTAATAATGTCAAGAAAGTAGAGGGGGAAGTTACAAAATAATGAGAAATGCATAGAAATACAGGGGAATCTGTGCTAAATGATAAGGAGCATGGACTGGATACTGCCATGTCTGAGTCAAAATTTTAAGAGCTGTATTTGAGGAGAGCAACTCAGTAGCTAAAGCCATGTGAGAGAAGGTCTGAAGATTTACTAGCAAGAAAAAGTATTAATGAACTGTATTGATGGCTCTTAATTTTTCTTCAGATTTTCCTTTGTTATAGAGGCGTCATGCAACTTATTTGTAAAATAGTATACTTTTCAATATTTAATGATCTTCTGCATCCATATACAATTTCACTTCTCATTTTAATCTGTTTTTATAACTTCAGTGCTCCTTATGAATTTGCCTGGCTTTATATTTTTCTTTAATATTTTTCTGATAAAAGTTCTTATAGAAAATATTGACTAAATTAAATGCTTAATTGGCTCTAATTACTTCAGCTATACTTATGCTCTCTTTCTTTAGAAAATCTATTAGAAATTGTTACGAAGTGGCACTTGAATTATTTTGCAAATGCAAAATGTTTTATTTCAATAAATTTTCAAAAATCTTTTGAAAGAATCTCTTGGTCTTTTTCTGAATTTCATGACAGTGTATGGGGAATTCAGCTGGATCTTTTTTTTGAGATATATTTAGGAATTTTATGGAACAAAAATATGTTTTAAGAAGTAGAAATCAACAGAAGTGGATGTTTGGCTATTCCATCAATGTTCAGTAATAGTAGGAGAATCGCTGGGAATGAGTAGAAAACAGAGTTTAGAGAGAAGATGGTCTGCAACCAACAAGGACCAAGGATTGAGAGTAAGAAAGGCTTAATTATTTTTTTTTTTCAGAATTGCTGGTCCTTTATTTTTGTTTTACTCTTCTGTTGAATTCACACCAAACCAAAGCAACTGATGTGTGGATAAATAGATATGTCTCTGTATATAGAATAATCTACTTAGAAAACTAAGGTATATAGGTAGACAACGACACTACAAAAATCTGCATATAGAATTCAAAGTAATTTATTTTTTCAGTCATTCTAAAGCTATTCACTGTTACCAAAGTCATTCTACAGGAATTTTATCCAAAATATCATAGAAGTTATTTCTAAGCTTTCAGCTTCAGTTTCAGTCCAACCAAGTCAAGTCTTTGCATGAACAAGGCATTGAGCCCGAGGTGTTGCAGTATGGGCTCAGGGCTCCTACAACGTAATGCCATGCTATGGTGCGTAACAGTTTGGATTAGATCAGAGCACTGTTCTGTTAGCTTGGACATAGTATCAGATTTATATAGTCCCATGATTTCCACCCTGGAGGCAATTTGTTTAACAAAGGTCAATATTACACCTGTCTGAAGACACATTCTAACACCCAGCTTAGTAAGCTTCAGTCAAATGGCCCTTCTCTCTGAGAAGCAAGGATGTCTAAAATGGATATTTCCTCTTCAGGTATGATGACTGGAAATTACTTCAAAACTGGTACCAGAAGCAAAATAGACTGAAAATCTCCTGTCTTTTTTAGTGTCATGGATTCTTAGAAACCCCACCCATACAGTGCTGGAGGTTAGAAAAACATACATGCTTTCAGAGTCCCTAAATACATCTTTTCATCCAGACTGTGTAAGAGGGACTGGGAACTCTCCACATTTTCCTCAGAGATAGACTGGACGCCAGTTTCTATCACAGTAGATGCTGCAACAGTATCAGCATAACAATACCAAAATTATTTGTTGCAAGCTATTTTTTTTCTTCTTGGTATTATTTTCTTAGTATTCAGGTTATTCACTAAGTAGCCCAAATGGGATTAACAAATGGGCGCTAGATGTATCACCATATTTTGTTTGGTTTCCAGTGACTGAAGAGGTCTATCTCTTTGACAGAAGTACAGTAAATTGCATAAGGATATATTAATAGTAGGATTTTAAACTGTAAAATATCAAGATTAAGAAAATACACAAAATTCTTCCTTTAATTCTCAATAAATATTTATTCAGTGAAAAACAAAAATGACAGAACCAGCAAACCCCTCCTCCTCCACATACTTGAAATACGTTTCTTTCACATTTCTTTGCATCGGATTATCTTTATAAAGAAATAACTTAATTGCGGTCTGTTCCAATAAGTTTTTCAGCCACAGTGAGCAACTGACTAAAACCCCTTAGGGATCAGCCGTATCACAGTGATTGTCTAGTTTCAGTCAGTTGGTGAGAGGGAAGAAAAAAATCTCAGAAAGGCTGTTTTTTTTTCAACGATTTGCTTTCTTCTATTGATTACAAGAAGGCATTTTTGTTCAGTATGTCAGTTTGTTCTTTCAGGAGCATTTCAGGAATTAATTACTTAAAAGACTTTTCAATTTATTTTATACTACCATTATCTGATGTGAATAAAAATCTATCTATCTAACTATGTTTATTGCAGTACTAGTGAAATGAAAACTCTTTTAGCCATTTTGAGTTTGTTTTCCAGCCATATAGCAACAGGACATTTTGCAGTCTACTGGGAGACAAACAATCTGCTCATATTCCCAATAAATGAACAGTGTGATCTTTAAGATCTCCTGAGTTGCCATGGATACCAATATGTATTCTGTCTAACGCTAAGTCACAAGATATACTTACACTGTTTCTGAATTAAAAATCAGTTTTCAGAATTGTTAAGCAAAATGGAACAGCAAAGTTTGGGGTTTTGGTTTGGTTTTTTTTTGTTGGTGGTGTTTTTTGGTTGGTTGTTGATTTTTTTTTTTCCAAGAAAAAAGCACAGTAATACTAAAGGCAGAAAAAAAAAGATACTCACCAGTAGTCATTCACAACTTGGCATCTTCATCAGCTGAGCTGTCTTCCTTAGTTGCTGACTGATAATGATTTCATTTTATGCAATTTTACTTTGAACTACTAAAGGTTACTATGGAAACCTCTACTCTTTTCCTCTCTTCTCATTCTTTTAACAGGTAGTAAGTCTCACTATGTAGGAGAAGAGGCATATCCACTGAAACATTACTTGAAAATCAGTTCCAAATTGCTTTTACCATTCGTGAGGCAATGTTAAACTAAGATTTGTCAGACAGTCTGATAGAAGAAAATAATATTTTTAGGAAAGAAAATAATGTTTGCCTAAATCATTTAATATCTGCCAAAACCCTGTTTTTCAACTTACTGAAATTTCATCTTTACTTGATTATCATGGTTTATTCTGATAGTTACTACAAAGTTTTCCAAGATAGAATGTAAATTATTCCAGCAGATATCAACATAATAAAAATGGTTCAGGATATACACCCAGATGATTGTTCTTGCTTTTGCGTTTTGATTAGCTTATCATTAATTCTTAATTTTTTACTTTTTTCAACCCTGTATCTGACTTATCTTGGAACTGCAGTAACCTTTTTTTTTTTTTCCCCTGTCTAAATCATGCTAGCAAGTCATTGTCAAACTAAAAGTAAAGGATAACATTAGCCACCTTTTCTTTTCACCTCGGATTTACTTGTATATACATACATAATGTTAGTTTCTAATACAGAATTCATGATGTCTAATAAGAACCTACAAGTAGGTTCCTAACTTCTCTTAATCTAAACCTCAGTTCATGATTTAGAATTTTGAAATAATTAATTTCAGGGCAGTCTTTACCTTTGGCCATCAAATAAACTAATTATTCACGTATTACAATCCAGTCCTGTTCCCCAGTCTCTAATAAAGCAAGCCAATGATCTGGGACTCTCTATTTGTTTACATTTCTTTTTAGTAATGTGGAAAAACCAAAACAACAGCACAAAAATAATTGAAAAAAAGAAAAAAAAATATTTTGCTCCTTATCATTGTGCTTCTCGGTTTTATCCTTTATTTGGGTTTATCTGCTTTTATTGGAAAACTTCCAATATCAAAATTAAACAACACTCAACAATACTCAGAAATGAAGCCAATAACAAATCTTTGACAATCATTTCAATAAGGCTTTTGACTGCCAGAATTTAATTTAATATTTTTGGAAGAGACATCAGTTAAGACTTTACTTCACTTTTTAATTTGCATTCAAAGTGGAATTGAAGGGCAGAAGAGACCAAAGGCTCCTTTGCCAAGAGCAGATGTCACATTATTCATCTCCCAAAGTTGCTCAGGCAATATCCAACTGTAAATCATTTGTTCTGCTACATCAAGGACTTATCCTTCTTCACCACCATCATCCAACACCACATTCAAGTACATGTATTTTATGTTTTCTGTTCATTCTGCCCAGTAAGCCTGGACAAATGTATAATTTTTGTTAATATTTAAATGATAGATTTTTGGATGGAAATTCAGATTCTCCGAAGCTTTAACGAGATATGAAAATGTCAGACACTATTAGCTCCACTTTTTCTTTCACTTTTATTGAAATGATGGTGACAAAACCAGTATAAAATGTTATACTCCAGATTTAAGTGAAGCTTTCTATCCTTTCTATCCTGACAGAAAACAATATCCTGGTAGGTAGGCGTGTAAAAATGCCCTTTATCTACCATTTATTCTCTTATTTTTATCATTAGTGCTTTTTTTGTTTTTGGATTGCTTTTAAAAATGTATCTAAATACCATCATTTAAAGCTTTTTAACCAAAATCAGGAATGGTCTCTTTTTTTTTGTTTAATTTCTTTTTCAATATCCCAAATCAATTTTGATATGACATTTACTCTCAGAAGTGCAAAAAAGTAAGAACATGGTAGTTCAGGTTCTCCAAACTGATTAATAATTTGATAAACACACCCCATCACATCAACAAAATTTACATTACTCTTAAATAAACAGTATTGCATAAGCTCTCTGATACATCAAATTTTTAGACCTTTGGCTATTAGCTATAAACCATTATAAACAACATGATTAGTTAGGGGAAGCTATTAATTTCAGTCTCAATGTCAAAGGACCGTATGTTTCTAGAGATAGAATAGACTTAAGGAAGCATAAAAGATAAAAAGGCATTGTTGCCATGTTCAAAGGTTTCTAGTTGTTCTTTTAGAACAGATAATAGCAAATTCATTCATGAATTTAAGAATTATCATTATATGAAGAATAACATGTAAGAATTACATATTATTCACTACAATAATACTAACACTGAAAGGAATAAATTGTTGGTGGACTTGGCAGTGGCAGTGTTAGGTTTACAGTTGGAATTCTATAATTCTATGAAAAAATACATTCATTTTACTAGATCTTAATTACTGTCAAGCATTTTTTCCCATTAGACAAATAAATTGTGTAAAATCCATGGTTTTTTATTTCCCAGTTTGTATGTTTCCATAGTCAAATGCAAAACAATGTACTCAGAAATAGCACTAAGGAACCTGAAAAAAAGACTTTGAGACATTAAAAGTTTGCATTTTGTTTTAAAAATGTTACTTACTTACTTTTAGTCCTTGTTTTACTCCAAAATAATTGATTTCCACATCTTGGAATGCTGTCTGAATGTACGTGAGGTAGTCTATATTAATCCACCCTGAATTAAAGTTGAGGAAGAAGATAGAACTGTGGGAAGTGCATACAGACAAGAAAATCAGAGGAGAAAATCATAATAAGATCAGTTCTTTATTAAACTGAGGATTTATGTGCTAAATTCCTAAATGGCAATCTTGTCATATAATATTTCTAATCGATATCTTTTGACATGTTTGATAACAAATGTCAGTGAATTAAGATGGCCAATACTATCAGTATTCAATAGATGTCTAGTCAATACTATTAGGTCTTGACTACTACTACTATACAGTAACAGGTAATCAATATTATCTACAATTTCTATCTGTAGACCTGAAGGTTGGTAGTGACTTTGATCATCAGGAGATAGGAGTTTACGATGCAGCTGTTCTCCAGATTTTCTATATCAGGTTTCTAGTTAGGTCACTCACCTATGCCGGCCCATGTTAAGTAGGAGAACTCTATCATCAACAAGTGTTAGGCAATGGTGGAAGAAGCTCCACAGCTCCTTCTGCTATTGGCACTGGGTAACAAGGAATGAAGAGTTATAGAGAAGGAAAAAAAGGCAAAGGATGTAACATATTGGTTACCATCCAATATAGCATGCTATATTTGGGAATGGCAGACCTGGGGGTCCTAGGTGTCTTTGTATCTTAAATTAGAATACAACTACCTGTAGTAAGGGAAAAGGATCAAGATCATACCTATTACAGCCTAAGTGTGTATCAGCACACAATAACAAATCTTGTGCTTTTTTTCTAGTTATAGTAATAAGAATTCAAAGTATATGTGAACAACTTTGTTTTCAGTTATTCTTAATTTAAAGTAGCTGGGGTGAACATGTGATGATTCAAAAAAATCTTCTTCTTTTGGCCCTAAGGGGGAAACAAATAAAAAAAGATATTAAAGACTTTTAAAGACTTCCATTACAGGAAGCACTTATACTAAAGGGGTTTTGGTTGGGTCTGATTCCTGATAAATATGAAAGGAAAATTGTAGATGTACCTGAAAAATCCTGTGTGATCTTCAGGTACCATTTTTTATTAAAAGCATCCCATTATGTAGGTCAGATACAGTTGTTTTTATTACTTTTGACAAGTCTTCCATTTTTCATCATTAGTACATCTTTTGCTCTAAGGATATTGATCCTAGAAACACTTTTACTTTCAGGCTCCCTTCACTTGTTATTTAACTTCACATTGTGTTTGAGGTCACTAGTTCTGACATTAGATAAAACAATGACTGTGCTAATTCAGTGACATTATCATCAAACAAAATTTACTTTGAAAGCAATTGCTTTTCCCAGCTAGTTAATCTTTAGTTGAGCATAAAGACTGTAGTTGTGGATGTAAATTCTTAATGTCTACCTTAAACAGCCCGTAACAGACTTTACAGATGTCATTACAGTGATGGCTGAGATAGAAATTTATGGGATAGATGACATTATGGATGGCAATTTGTAGAGTGTATTGGCCTTTAATGAGAATTTGATTAAGGAACACAATGAGCTGGTGCTGCAAGTTCTTTCTGAACTGTTTACCCTCTGTGCCAATGTTTCAGTAAAGAAGGCAAGCTGATAGAAGATCTCCTGTAGCTCAGTGGTAATCAATACAGGAAGAGAACATCTCAAGATAAAATTGAAAGCATTGACACAAGGTTTGAAGAAATTAGATGATTTGAAATCACAGAAACAGATGGAGGAAGGTGAAAGCAAAACAAAATTAAAAACCTTTAAAGGCTAATTACAAAGAAATGAAAGATCAGTATGATTTTAGGCAAATGTTACTCAGCTACTTTCACTCAAGCTGACTTGACACATTATGAATGACATTTATTTAACCCCCTGCTGTCTTTTCAACCACAAAATCCATGTAGGTTCTGGTACAGTTATTGATGTTCTTTCTGTTTCAATATTGCAGATACAGTCATTAAATTATTCCTGGGAAATTGTGAAATGCTGCTCCATAAATATCTGCAAGTGGAGACTTCCTCAGGGGCTAGAAGTTGGAATACAAGCTGTCCAGGATGCATGGGTATCTGCTTTGTTTATCATCCATGTGGGTAGTTCTTTGCCTTAACAACTTTATATCAATCCATGCTATAATCTCACCTCTCTTTTATGTACTTAGCCTTACAAACAATGTTTTAGGTATATTCAGTGGGTGTTCAACTTTTCACTTTCTCCAGCTAAAATTCTGCACAGAGGATAACTGAGCTCTGAGTTGTTTCAAAGTCAAGTAGATTATATGGCATTCAGCCACGGAAACCAACTTACATATTTGAACAACTAGATTATATGTCACTTTTCTCTAACTTTCTAATGTAAACACCAAAACCCTCAAATTATCTCAGACTGATAAACTGTCCAAAAGTACAGAATTTGTAATACCCTTGATAGGCAGCTATTCTGTAGTCTTAAAATATTAATTCAGCTAAGCTATCCTACATAAGCTAGATAAGAAAAGAAAAAGAGTGTTGCCTTTGTGAAGGGTAATTCTATGCACAAAAGCTTAAACTTTATCACAATCCTATTCTAATATTTTTTTTAAAAAAAAAATGTACCAAATCTGGTTCTCCCAGGCAAGGAATAACATAATTACAAAAATTGCATAAATTATTACAACAATGGTTTTCTGACAATGCTAACTTCCCTTTCCTTCCCTTCCCTTGCCTTTTCCCTCTTTTTTCCCACTTTTCCCCCCTTTTTCCCTTTTTTCCCCTTTATCTTTTCTTTTACCTAATACATGTTCTGCTTTTCAGAAGTATTTCTTAGCAATTAGTCAGAGGAAAGTTCTAATTGTTTTTGGGGTTCTGGAATACTTTTTTTTCTAACTGACATATATAATATATACCAAGCCATCACCACAATGACCTTTCAAGTTTTTCTTATGATATCTAAAATTATTTTGTCTTTCTACCTCAGTGATGCTGAAGCTTAAAAAAATGCACTAGCTTCTAGGATAAAAGCAAATCTAAAATAGACATCTATAGTTTTTAATTGTCTTTTCCAAGATTTTCTGTTTAGAAAGTGTATTAGTCAACTGCTATGTAAGATAATAAGTAAGGTTCGGCTATACTTTTTATTATCCATTACGTATTTAAATAAATTTGAATGGTTCTTGGGGCAATTTCCCTGTTCCGACCAATGTTCTATATGTAACCCTTTTTCTCCATAACCTCCACTATAACTTTGTTTGGCCCTTAGAGATCTGGCTGTTTCTGTTGTAAGGATCAGAAATTTTGCACTGATACGGCACAGCTGTGTAATCTTGGCCCAGACCTACAATAAAATTGCTAAGTTGTGATAAGGAGCTTGGAAAATGTCTGCAGAGGCATAAGAAACATAAAAGTACAGAAGAATGTAGACTTCTGGTGGAAACGTGCATCACACACAGTATAACCAGCCAGTCAAAAGTGGTGATTATCCTGCTGTGTTTAGTGGCAGTGCAACTTCACCTTGAGTACTGGGCCTCACAATTTAAGAAGGACTTTAAGGCTCTTAAATGCATCTATAGAAGGGCAACAAAACTGGTGAAAGTCCTAGAAGAGGTGTCATATGAGGACCAGCTGAGGACTTCGGGTTTGTCTAGACTGAACAAAAAGGAAGCTGAGGGGTGACCTCATTGTTCTCTACTGCTTTCTGAGGAGGGGAATTGGAGAGGGAGGTGCTGATCTCTTCTTTATAGTATCCAGTGACAGGACATGTGAAAATGGTTCAAAGCTGTGCCGGGGAGGTTTAGACTTGACATTAGGAAGCATTTCTTTACTGAGAGGGTGGTCAAACACTGGAACGGGCTTCTTAGGGAGGTGGTCAATGCCCCAAGACTATCAGTGTTTAAGAGGCATTTGGACAATGCCCTTAATAACGTGCTTTATCCTGGCCAGTCCTGAATTGATCAGATAGTTGGACTAGATGATTGTTGTAGGTCCCTTCAACTGAGATAGTCTATTCTGTTGTATTCTAAGTAGAAGCTTCAGGATTCAAGAGGAAAAGTATGAAAATCTGAAAGGGAAAACACAAACTCATCATTGCATGTTGGACAGGTGGCTTCAGAATCATGTTCCTGTGGCAGACACCACTGAGAAGGAGGCACTGTGGACCCTGGTGACTCACAGGAGCAGGATCCCACATCAGCCTGCACCCTCCACCATCACAATCAGAAAGAGATATGAAGCCTTAATGACTGAGGACACCCATGAGCAAGATCTGCAAAGTCCGCCACAAGGGGGAACTGTACCAGCAGCATACAGTGGACATCGTAAAAAGAAACGACAAGTGTCGAGGTGGGTGACTGTCTGTTGAAGGGTACTGAGGCACCCATCTGCCGACCTGACAGGGAGTCACGAGAGGTATGCTGCCTTCCAGGAGCCAAGGTCCGAGATGTTGCTGAGAGGGTGCCACAACTCATCAGGAAAACAGACTGCTATCCACTATTACTATTTCATGTAGGCATGAACGACACTGAGAGCCGCAACCTGGGTAAAATCAAGGAAGACTTTTGAGCCCTGGGGGAGCAAGTGAAAAACACTGGCACCAAGGTGATCTTCTCTTCCATTTTGCCAGTTTGAGGGAAGGGGGCAGCCAGAAACAGGCACATAATGTATATCAACTCCTGGCTACGTGGCTGGTGCCACCGTGAGGGGTTTGGCTTTTATGACAACAGGGTGTTCTTCAATGACGACAACATGCTAGGGAGGGATGGAATCCATCTGTCTAAAAGGGGTAGGGGAATCTTCAGCAGTAGGCTGGCTAATTTGGTCAGGCGGGCTTTAAACTGAAGGACTTGGAGGGTGGGATCTGTTGTGAAAACGCTCACACCAGCACTTCCAATGGGGGAGTAGGTCAGGCCAAGCAGTGTGGTGACAAAGGTTCCTTAGCTGTCTCCCAAGAGGTGAAACAAAAGAGTAAACACCTCAAGTGTATGTACATGAATGCATGCAGTCTAGGTAACAAACAGGAGGAACAGGAGCTCCGTGCCCACTCAGAAGGGCATGACATCATAGGAGTAACTGAAACATGGTGGGACACCTCAAACCACTGGGGGATCGCAATGGACGGTTACAACCTCTTTCATAAGGACAGGCAAGGTAGAAGAGGTGGAGGAGTTGCACTCTACATCAAGGAACACCTTGAATGCATCAAAGTCAACTATGGTGATTGCGACTGCTCTACCAAATGCCCTTGGGTTAAAGTCAAAGGGGTCATCTCCAAGCAGGACCTCACAGTGGGCATCTGCTATTGACCTCCTAACCACGATGATGAAGCCAACGAAGCGATATTTGGGGCACTAAAGCAAGGTTCTGGCCAACAGAACCTGGTCCTGGTGGGTGACTTCAACTACCCAGACATCTGCTGGAAGAACAATATGGCAGCTCGCATGTCATCCACCAAGTTTCTGGAATGAGTAGAGAACTGTTTCCTGATACAAATGTTAGATGTGCCAACCAGGAAGGAGGCGCTGCTGGACTTGCTATTCACAAACCGAGAAAGCCTGCTTTGTAATATCTCTGTTAGTGACAGCCTTGGCTGCAGTGACCACAATATTGTGGAGTTTGGGATCCTGCTGAGTGTGCTGAAGGTCACCTCTAAGACAAGGATTCTTAATTTTAGAAGAACAAACTTCAGTGCACTCAGGGCTCAATTGGGAGGGATTCGATGGCAAGTTTCCATGGAAGACAAAGGAGCTAGTGAGAGGTGGGAATTCTTCAAGAACTCTCTACTGGATGCACAAAGCCAATTTATTTGCTACAAAGGAAAAGAAAGTAAGCGGAGCAAGAGGCCCCCATGGCTCAACCATGACCTCCTGGGTCTACTCAAATGCAAAAGGGAAGCACACCAGAAATGGAGCAGTGGAGGATTATCTGCCGAGAACTACAAGGGCATAGCCAGAGTGTGCAGAAACACAGTCAGAAAAGCCAAAGCCCAATTTGAATTGAAACTGGCTGTAGACATAAAAAATAACAAGGACAGGTTCTTCAGACATGTCAACCACAAGCAGAAAAAGAAAGAAAATGTAGGCCCACTGTTAAACAGAAAAGGAGAATCAATCACCAATGATGCAGAAAAGGCAGAGGCCCTCAACGCCTTCTTCACCTTGTTCTTTACCAACACTATTTGGTGCCAGGCTTTGGGAACAAAACTGCCGATTGATCCAAACACCGACCCGCCATCAACGAAGGAAGAGTTAGTATATGAATTACTACAGGAGCTTGACCCCTACAAATCAATGGGCCCTGATGCCATCCACCTGAGGGTGTTGAGAGAGCTGGCTGACGTCATCGCAAGGCCACTCTTCATAATCTTCAAGTAGTCATGGAGAATGGGGGATGTCCCAGAGGACTGGAGGAAGGCAAATGTTACCCCTATCTACAAGAAGGGTTCGAGAGAGGATCCGGGTAACTATAGGCCCATCAGCCTTACTTCAGTCTTCCATTACATTACATTACATTACAAAATTACAATCAATCCCTCGGAAAGTTAGGGAACGAATCCTCCTGGGGGCCATCACAAGTCAATTGAAGCACATGATAGGGAAAAGCCAACATGGCTTCACTAAAGGCAGATCATGCTTGACAAACCTGGTGGCCTTCTATGACAAAGTGACTTGCCTGGTTGACATGGGGCGGGCAGTGGACATTTCTTACCTGGAGGGGATCTCATCACTGTGTACCAGTGCTTAAGGAGTAGCTACAAAGGCGATGGAGACTCCCTTTTTACAAGGAGTCCCATGGAGAGGACAAGGGGGAATGGACACAAGTTGCTCTTGGGGAGTTTCTGATTGGACATGAGAGGAAAATTTTTCACAGTGAGGACAGTCAACCATTGGAATAATCTCCCCAGGGAAGTGGTTGACTCAGCCACATTGGACACCTTCAGGAGTCATCTGGACAGGGTGCTGGGCCATCTTGTTTAGACTGTGCTCTTCCCAGAAACGTTGGACTACAGGATCCCTGAGGTCCCTTCCAGCCTGTGATTCTGTGATTCTGTGATTCTTAGTCAAGTCATTGGTTGGTCAGTCACCAGTTATTGTTTCTTGTGTCACCAGTGTCAACATATTTGATTGGTAATGGTGATTTAGTAAGATGTTTCCAGGGAGCAGCAGTCTGACTCTTCTCTCCTGACTGACATCTGCCTTTCCAGCAATAACCTTTCCAGTATTGTCTTGGAGGTGCTTGGAACATGAGTACTTACCCTAGCATCTCATGAAATTCTAACCATTTTTCACATATGTTGGAAAATAAGTAATTACTATAAGGTTTTAAAGGTGCATATATTTTTGGAACATGTCTGTGCAGTCAAAATACTTGAACAAAGTGACTCAAACGGGCAGTATCAGGTAGGATACAAGAAAAGGTCATGTCTTTAAAATCTGCAGCTTCAAAGAGGATTCAAGTTTGGTGTTTTTTTTTCTGTTTAGTTTTGTTGGGGTTTTTTTTGGGGGGAGAGTCAGACTGAGTCAAAATAACAGCCATAATATCTTAGCGACCAATGCTGTAACTTCATAAGGTTTAAAGACTTCCAGCATTGCAAAGAGCTTCCTGACTCTCCCTTACCCACTTAACCCTACCACCACTGCTTGTTTCTGTCCTCACACTTTGCTCACCACTATCTCAGTATAATTCTTTGCAGGAATGTAGTATAGATTTGGTTTCTGAAGGGACAGACTAAAAACAACCCTGCGTTTGGAGGGTTGTCTTCAGCTCATTTCATTTTGAGATGCACTTACACATTACAGCTAAACTGATGTAATAGATGTTACAAGAAGGGTCTGCATAAGGTTTTCTCCAGCCTCATTCCTTTGTTTCCTGGTGACCATCTGAACCTGTGACTAGCAATCTAAAGAGGCAGACAGTGGATTTGGAGGGATCTTTGCCCATTTAGTGTCAAAGTGCTAGCACTGGCACAAGACAGGGAGCTGGATGCGGAGGTCAGACACGGAGGAAAGGGAAAGTGAAAACCACTAGGCACTGAAGAAGCTGAGTTGCCAAGGGAGACCTAATGCTTAGGGATCCAGATTTAAAGCATTGCTTTGCAAGCACTTTGAGCAGCGTAACTGAGGTTGTAGAGAGTGAGGATACAAAAGGAGTAAAAGGGATCAGAACTGTAGGCAGAAAAAGAATTTATTGGGTCCAAACCAAACCAGCATCCCATGAACCTATGGACACAGGAAACAGACTCCAAAGCCTACACGAAAGTGGGCATTCATTTAGAATTCCTATTGGCATCAGCTGGACTACAGAGATATCCCTGTATTCGATGGTCGAAGTAAAGTTTCAATACTCAGATCTGTTGTATATAAAGCTATTTGAGACTAAACCTGATCAAAAGTCTCCTAATTATAGATTTACTGTGCAATTTTTCACATTTTCAATCCATAATTGGGATTCTTGAATGAAAAAAATTGCACATAATAATGAAGTTGATTTTAAAGCAGGCAGATTGAATTGGCATCAAGCCAACATATCACTTCATTGCATTATGCATTTGAGTGCTGTTTACTGTACTTTAAATAAGAATAGCTTGCTAGTGGTGTGATACAAACCACACATAAAAATAATTTGTGGGAGGGTAAGCAATAAACACAATATTTTGGTAGACAAAGTAGGGCAATTTATAACAATAAAGTTGGATAAAGACACTGGCAAAACTGCAGCAATTTAAGTCTGGTTTCCTAGGTTTACTCTGATTGTACCATTTTAATTTCTTCCTTCTATCCCATATATTTTGAAGTTTGAATTCCATTATCAATGATACCTTACAGTGGAGGTGAGATCACAAAGATAAATAAGTTTGTATATGTTTTGTATAATATCGGTTACAATGTTAGCAAGACCGGTGTATGTGTAAGTATATGTGGAGGTAGAAGCTTATAAAAATTCAGATTTTATTAATTCTGAATTATTGTCATATATTAACAAAATATATATATTTTTTTGAAATTTAGCATTGACAGTTTCTAGAGGTCAGAGAGATGATTATGGAAGTTGTAGAACTGTGAAAACCAAAGGGAATAAATGTTAGGTGGGAAAAATCTTTCCTTTCTTAATTAACTTAACATTTTGCAAGCTTTCAAATGCTACTAAGTGTCCTTTCTCGTTCCTTTATTTTTCAAAAATTTTTGGAATGTTTTGGGGTCTTGACCTTTCAGGGATTTTAAAACCTCTATGGATACCCACATGGACATTTGCAAAGCAAGTTATAGAGGCCTTTTTGTGCACATTGTGGCTCAGGTGAGCCTTTATGAATCAAAAGTTTTTCTCAGAAAAGCATATTTCCCATAGGGATGTTCCGATAACAGAATGTAGTGTGTGTGCAACAGGATAGTTCCCAGTTACCCTTTGGAGTTGCAAAGATGACCTTTAGAAAAAGGAGTCTGAATTCCTGCTATAGCACTGGTATTCTAGTTTTTCAGAACTCTCAGTTTTAAAAACAAAACAAAGCAGATAATGTTTTAGAGGCTCATCATCCTGTGGCAACTTACCTAGATAATATGATATCAGATAAGTTCTTCTGAATTTTCAATTTCACTTTGTGACTTTTATTTTTCAAGCACTGCCAGTTTTTTTCCACCTCGTGAAGAAGAATAAGTCTGAAGTCTGCATTCGGTTTCCAGAAGGCAATTTAGCAAACAATTTTTATCTTTTTGAACAAACACTGAGAACTATCAAAAGCTTTTGTTCCTGAGAACAAAAACGACACAAATGAGAGACTGTCAGATATTTTTGAAGAGAGTTTTCAACTTTTACTTTAAATACTTCAGCATAAATGACTGACCTCAGTACCTCTCTAGCTTTTTTCTTTATAAGGATATTGGCCCTAATAGACTCCATCCAGACTCACACCATTGTAAGCGTAAAACATATATAATTAAAAGAAAAGGAATTTGAAATGCCTGCATTTGTTGGTTATGTGCAGACATTCTAAGAAGAGAATTATTTTCAAGGAATTTGTATGTAAAGTGAAATTACTCCAATTAAACTAAACAACTACTGATAAAGTCAAGATGGTGAAATAGTTACAAAGAGAGCTCTTAAATCTAAGTATCTGCTTTTAAGGAAGCTTCACCTGGAAATCTGAAAACATCTAGTGAAAAAGTAGTAATAATTAAAAGAAAAAAACGTCATCTTCACCCCATCTTACATTCTCTCAGTGTTGTTGCCAGCAGTACTATACCTTTCAAAAATATATATTCTCCTTTCTTCTTAGCATCCTTGCACTAAGTATGTAGTGGTAAAGAGGAAATAAGTGTCAAAGCAAAATATTTTGGAAACAACTGCACAGCTGTTATAAAGTAATATTCAAAAGCTGTGGTTTTGTCACTTTTGTACATACCTTATTAAGCTTACTATAACATGTCTTCTGTACAACTGCCTTAAGTCTGGATAGAGTACTTGACATAATCTATTATGCAGCAAAAGTTCTTTCACCTTTCCCTAAGACATCCAGAGCATGGTTTAATATTTCATACAAAAAAAAAAATCCAAAATATATTATTCATCTTGCAAAGTAAAACACTTGAATATAGAGAAAAAGAAAGACATTCAGAAGGCTGTAGGATGTGGTAAATGCCATCTATGGTTCTTTGCACATAGTTCCACAAAAATGAATCTAAACTGCAATCACACTGTTGTATCCTGTTTTTAGCTTCCTCACATCCCTTATTCTTCCAATAGCTGAATTTTGCTTAGTGGGAGCTTTTAAAAAACTGTTCCCCTGTTCAAGATCACACCTATTTCCCTAGAGCAAAAAAAAAGTGTCTGTTTTAATAGAGAGATATAGATTACAAAAATTTCCCTTTCCTTCTCCTTAACCTCTCTTCATCAGTCCTGCAAAGCTCCCTTGGGAGTTTTTAAGTTTTGGGATGGAAACGGGTGGAGTTATAAAAAAAAAATCTAAATGTTCCAGTAAAGTTTGGCTGTATTCAGCAGTGGCCTCTCAAGTATAATACAGGAGCTGCCTTTTCTGTCCTTTGAAAATGACTCCCAAAGGCAAAATCCTGGATCTATTCCTCACCGTCTGAATAGTTTCATGTGCAGATTTCCAAGTCATTCTAAACATTGCCTTTAAACCACTCCGTGCTCTTCAAGACATTTTTGCCTCATACAGGTGAAATAGGACATGACATAAATAAATATTTTATTTTGCTCCATTTCTTGTCATTAAGGTGTCATATCAATAAAGGCCAACCCTCTTGAGGAACTCATTTTTGTTCTGGAAAAGACTGTTGCATACTATTGTCCTTTGCTGCCTGTAAGCCTAGGACATAAATTTTTCAAAACATTAGAAATCTAGTCTCTTGACAACTTTGTCCTTAAAGAAAAAAGAGGTAAAACAAAAACCAAACTTACAATAGTTTATCCTAAATTCAAAAGGAAGCTGGAGCAGAGGAAAATTCTTATTCTCTTTTGGCTATAACAAAATACGGAAAATTAACAAAGGCTAAAATGGAACCAAATGCACACTAGACCATCATATGGCCATGTAATAACTTTCAAACTTTCAAAATTTATTTTACAAAGGAAACTTTTCCTTAAAATATTGACATTTATCTGCCTCTGGAACACTTATGTTAAATCTAGTTTTTAAAATTAGCTCATAAGCAGTTTGACGAGAAATCTGATATCTGAGTCTGATACCCCTATCCTTCACCAGATTTTCCTGTTATATTGGTTTTTTTTCTTTGTTATAATAAAAAGTCATCACAGTTATAAATAACAGCTCACAGTTCTCTTTACTTGAACCTAAAACTCTTTGATGTCTGGAATGGAAAAAAAGACATAAAATGTTTTTGCCATCATGTGTCATTTTCTTGAAAGGAAACATTGCTTGAGCCATCGTTGCAATTACAGAATACAGATACTGTTGTGATGGAAACATAACTTACTTGTCCCTCTCATCCTCTCCTGTTACACAGGTGCTTGGTATGTGGATGTCATAAGACATCTGGTGTTACTGGTGTGAAGAACCTCAAAAGCCGTAGCTTCAGCATGGCTAGGGAACTGTGAATCCAGTTTCAGAAGAGATCAACAACTTCATTGTAGGACACTAACTAGATTCAGGAGGTGCAATCCCTGAGGTACCCCTATCTAATAGAACACACTCCAACCAGGCTTTGATAATCCTACAAACACTGTGTAAATTAATGAGTTTTCTTGTTCTATGTGAATGAACAGAAGTACAAAAACGTATATAAATAATATCAAATTCATTCAACCATTGAAAGGCACACACAGCGTATTTCATTCCAGAAATAATATGTATCGATATTTTCAACAACATGGGCTTTCTGTTCTGTGTGATTTTGCATGCAGAAGAGCATTCATCTAAATTAAAATTTCATATTCAAATCCAAGTTTTGAAATGGCAACCCCCTTCCCCCCAAGCCTAAGTTTCACCTTTGTCTACTGCTAGTAATTATTCCAGAGGATAGAGTAAATAGACAAGAAAAGAGGGAAAGCCTTGTTTAAATTTCCATTTGTCAAACTTGCTTCAGAACATCTATCATTGAGTCAGTAGGTAAAGTTAGAATTTTTACAAAGGTATCTTGAAGAATAACTTTGAGATCAGCTTTCATACTTAAGGTAAATTCAGTAGTTGTATAACTCTATCTAGCTTAGGAGATGTGTGAGCTGAATGAAACCTATTTTAATTCACAACAAAAAAGATCAATGCTAAATTGAGTTGCCTCTCATTTGCATGGTTAACAAGTGTACTGTGAGGGAGCATTTTCAGTCTAGGAAGTGTTTCCAAAGCAAAATCATCTGTCTCAGCCCTCTATGATTTGTTGATGATTTGTACTGGTTTTGGCTGAGAAAGAGTTAATTCTCTTCACTGTAGCGCCTGTAGCAGTGAGGGACCTTTCCAGCTCCCCGCGCTCTGCTGCGTGGGCAGGAGGCCGGGAGGGGCGGGGCCACAGCCAGGGCAGCTGACCCCGACTGGCCAATGGGGTGTTCGTTCCGTACCATGTGATGCCATGACCAGTATATTAAGGGGGGCAGCTGGTAGGTGTGGGGGTCAGCAGTGTCGTGTCGTGTCGTGTCGTGTCGTGTCGTGTCGTGTCGTGTCGTGTCGTGTCGTGTCGTGTCGTGTCGTGTCGTGTCGTGTCGTGTCGTGTCGTGTCTTCCCCTACTTTGGGTTTCGCACCTCTCATTGTTTTCCTTTCTGTTGCATTTTTGTTGTTGTTTTATTTTAATCATTAAACTGTTCTTATTGCAACCCACGAGCATTACCCTTCTGATTCTCTTCCCCCATCCCACCGGTGGGGGAGTGAGCGAGCGACTGTGTGGGGCTTAGTTGCTGGCTAAACCACAACAGAATCTCACAAAAGTTTGTATTTATCTGCACAGAACACCCTACTCAAAAAAGCTGAATGCATTAAATATTACATATTGCTCAGTGGCTATGTCCACACAGCCAGCTGGCTCTTACTACGAGATACACAGAAGAAAAGCTTCTTTGTTTTGTGTTCATCATTGTGGGATCATATCCCAAACTCCTTAGCCACTCTTCTGGCCTTTAGTAATCTGCAGGATGTAACAAAATACCAGCTGGAAATGTGACCTAGGTTTAAACCCTCAGAATTTTTTACCTGGCGCCACTTTCAAGCCACTATAGCAACAAATATCAGTGCTCCCTGGTAGGATGCTGTTGTTGCAAATAAGCAGCAGCTTGTATTCAGCAGTTTGCTGCCAACCAGCTCCAGTTGGCTGAATGGTTTATGCAGCTGTTTTCACAACAACATCAGCAGTTATCCCACCCCAGCTGCACCAGAAGGAAATGACAGCAACTTAAATCAGCTGCTGCTGAAGGGTCTTGGATGTGCTTTACTTGGTAAAGCACCATTGATAGACTCTTGAAGTCATTATTAACATGTCTTCTGGAATTTTCTGTAACTGAGGCAGCCTAGGAAATAGGGCAAAATTAGATAGCTAGAAATGGAAGGAGAAAAACTATGTCTAGTAAATGTAGTTATTGGATCCTATCAATGTATCTTTTAGGAGTAAATTAGCGTATGTGAAACATTTGTAGTCATATCAGCATGGGTAGCTAGATAACTTGTTTTGGCTAGGATAGTATTAAATTTCTTCATAGCTGTTTTTGTGGTGCTATATTTAGCATTCATTGTGAAAACAGTGTTGATAACATAGAGATGTTGTAGTTACTGCTGAGCAGTGTTTACACACAGTCAAGGTCTTTTTTGCTTCTCACACTGCCCTACCAGCGAGTAGGCACGGGGTGCACAAAAAGCTGGGAGGGGACACAGCCAGGACAGCTGACCCCAACTGACCAAAGGGATATTCCATACCATATGATGTTGTGCTCAGTAATAAAAGCTGGGGGAAGAAGAAAAAAGGAAGGATGTTTGGAGTTATGGTGTTTATCTTCCCAAGTAACTATTACAGATGATGGAGCCCTGCTTTCCTGGAGATGGCTGAACACCTGCCTGCCCATGGGAAGTAGTGAATTAATTCCTTCTTTTACTTTGCTTGCATGTGCTGCTTTTACTTTCCATAGTAAATTGTCTTTATCTCAATCCATGATTTTTCTCACTTTTACCTTTCTGATTCTCTCCCACACCCCACTGTGGTCGGGAGTGAGCGAAAGATTATGTGAGGCTCAGCTGCTGACTTGTGTTAAAGTATGACACTAGCCTTTTACCCAGAAGAGTTTATAGAATCATAGAATCATTAAGGTTGGAAAAGACCTCTAGGATCATCAAGTACAACCATTAACCCAACGCCACCATGTCTCCTAAACCATGCCCTGAAGTGCTGCATCTACACATTTTTTTAACACCTCCAGGGATAGTGACTCCACCACCTCTCTGGGCAGCCTCTTCCAATGCCTGACTACTCTTCCAGTAAATAAGTTTTTCTTAATATCCAATATAAGACTCCTCTGACATGGCTTGAAGCCATTTCCTCTCATCCTATCACTAGTAACTTGGGAGAGGAGACCAACGCCCACCTCTCTACAACTTCCTTTCAAGTAATTGTAGAGAGTGATAAGGTCTTCCCTCAGCCTACTCTTCTCCAGGCTAAACAACCCCAGTTCCCTCAACCTCTTGTTGTAAGACCTGCTCTCCAGACCCATCACCAGCTTTGTTGCCCTTCTTTGGACATGCTCCAGCACCTCAATGCCCTTCTTGTAGTGAGGGGCCAAAACTGAACACAGTATTCAAGGTTTGGCCTCACCAGTGCCGAGTACAGGGGAACCATCACTTTGCTACTCCTGCTGGTCACACTATTCCTGATACAAGGCAGGATGTTTTTGGCTTTCTTGGCCACCTGAGCACACTGCTCGCTCATGTTAAGCCAGCTGTCAACCAACACCCCCAGGTCCTTCTCCACTGGGCAGCTTTCCAACCACTCTTCCCCAAGCCTGTAGTGTTGCATGGGGTTATTGTGACCCAAGTGCAGGACCTGGCACTTGGTCTTGTTAAACCTCATACAATTAGCCTCGACCCATTGATCCAGCCTGTCCAGGTCCCTCTGCAGAGTCTTCCTACCCTCGGGCAGATCAACACTCCCACCCAACTTGGTGTCATCTGCAAACTTACTGAGGGTGCACTCGATCCCCTCATCCAGATCATTGGTAAAGATATTAAACAAGAGTGGCCCCAACACTGAGCTCTGGGGAACCCTGCTCATGACTGGCTGCCAACTGGATTTAACTCCTTTCACCACAACTCTCTTTGTTCAGTGTTTTACCCAGCAAAGAATAAACAGCTGTCTAAGGCATAAGCCACCAGCTTCTCTAAGAGGATGCTGTGGGAGACAGTGTCAAAGGCTTTGCTAAAGTCCAAGTAGACAACATCTACAACCTTTCCCTCATCCACTAGGTGGGTCACTTAGTGGCTTGTTAACCAGAGAGGAGGAACAAGATCAGTCTTATCATTTGGGATTTTTGCTTCTTTTATTTTTTTTTTTCTCCTTTCTGGTTAAGGATTCCTTACTAGATAGCTTGAGAATAAAGATTAAATAGTAACAAAGTAATGGTAATAAGACAGGATGTTCCAATGGAGGTTTGAGGGAGATGGTAAAAATATATTTTATGTTTTATTGGTATCAGATAGAGACACCAAGATACAGAGTACAAATATTGTGGAAAATAAGCTTATGAAAAAAGTCTATTATAAAGTTTGAGGACCTGGTTCTGGAAGACTTTCTTACACAAACTTCTTCCCTTACTATTCCTGTAGGCAGTGTCAAAAAAGTGTTAAGAATCCTGCACTATTTATGTCCTGTTGCATTGTTCTGTTTCGTGATGGGGAAAAAAAAAAGTGTTAAATAATGATTCACTAACTCACTTCTTGGTCTGTTTTTAAAACTATTAAATATTTATTATTTACTTCAATATTTTTAGTGTCAGAGATAAATTGTCCAGAAAGACAATAAATCAATTTTGCCTCCAAAATCATCAATATCTTGCTACCATCTTTTTCTAGGAACTGCATGTTCTAATTCTAGGCATTTTTAGAAATTACTCCAATGTCATTGTCCTGGAGTACTGAACTCATCACTCCAGGGCCAAAGAAAGCACATTTACTTCTTAAATCCCTATCTTCCTACTCCCTGTAGGAATGTCTCAGGAAGTATTTAGCAGTACATAATTAACATTCCTCATTAATTCTGGAAAAGAAGAGTCTCCTCCCCCCACTCCCAGCTTTTGTTTACAACCTGTTCAGGAGAGCTTTATATTTTACTTGTCTGTCCATAATCCTTAACAAAAATGTTTTCATATATATGCCCATAAGCCTAGGAAATTTAGAGCGTTTGGACTTCAGAACATTGATAAAGTTTCAGTATTTATGTTCTAGCCTTTTTAAAAAATATTTATATATATATTTGTCTATATATCTCTCTCTATATATAAAAAACTCATGATGATCACTTATGATCCAATCTTGTGCTGCCTACATATAGCACATTGACAAACAGCATAGAATATATTAATTGAGCATTGGAAAAGTAATAAATAAAACCATGTTTTTGAAGAGTAAGCTGGAAAGTTTAAATTATATTTCAGTTCAATCTAATGCTCCTAATATTCACCCATTATTAGAGCTGTGTTTCATAGCATATGGAATCTCTTGTATCAACATAAATACCATAGGTGTAGTGCACTCACTTTTGCAGACAGTAGTTAGAACACATACTTCAGTGAAATGATTATGGTCTCATTTTATTTCCACTTCTTCTTAATTGGTAAATCTATTTATATTTGCAAGGAGTTATTTTAATACATATATATCTATTTATTATAATAATGATTACAAAAATGTGTTTCTACACAGTAATATAGTACTCTAAGTACAAGATATTAATATGTGAATGGATTGTAAAGCCTGAAGTGACCAATAGGATAATTTTGTTTGAGGTATATATACCATAAGAGTCTTTGAAATTAAGCCCTGTTTGAACTAAATTATTTCTCAAAGGAAACAACTATTCGCAAAGAAACGTTTGTTATCCTTGCCAGTTAATTGTTTTGAAGCCTTTCACCCACAATATGGCGGCTGAAAAATTTGCTGAAGGGTTGGGCTGGCCCAATTTTAGGGTCAGTTCTCTTCAACATTTCTATCAATGTCCTGGACAAAGGAGTTGAGTGCACACAAAGTAAGTTTTCAAAAAAAATACTGAATTAGGAGGAATTGTTCATTTCCTTTAGGGTAGAGAGGTCTTACAGAGAGATCTTGATAACGTGCTGGGCAATCACCAAATGTATGAAGTTTTACAAGGAGAAATGATGGATTCTGCGCTTGGGTAGGTGTAATCCTGGATGTACTTCTAGACTGGGGGACAGCAGGCTAGAGTGCAGCCCTCAAGAAAGGGATCTGGGGGGTTTGGTTGATGGTAAGCTCAAGGTGAAGCAACAGTGTGCCCTGGCAACCAAAAGCCTGGCAGCCAAATGTCTTGGGTGCATTAAGCAGTGCAGCTAAGTGGTCTAAAGAAGTAATTGTCCCACTGTACTCAACATTGGTGCAGCCTTGCCTCGGGTACTCTGTGCCATTTTGGGCCCCATAGCATAAGAAGGATATCAAAATATTAGAACATGTCCAAAGGAGGACAACAAAGATAGTGAAAGGACTTGAGGGCATGACTTATGAGAAGCGGCTGAGGGTACTAGGTTTGTTCAGCATAGGGGAGACTGAGGGGTGACCTTGTTGCTGTCTACAGCATCCTCATAAAGGTGAGTGGGGAGGGAGGTGTTGATCTCTTCTCTCTGGAGTCCAGTCATAGGACACAAGGGAATGGCTTAAACCTGCATAAGAGGCTCAGATTGGATACTAGGAAAAAGTTCTTCACTGACAGGGTGGTTAGCCACTGAAACAAGCTCCCCATGGAAGTGATCATGGCCTGAAGCCTCACAGTTGGTATTCAAGAAGCATTTTAGACAATCCTCTCATATATATGGTTTAACTCTTAGGTTTTCCTGTGTAGAGTCAGGAGTTGGACTCGATGATCATTGTGGGTCCCTTCCAACCTAATATATTCTCTGACTAGTATTAATCTGAATCTGTTAATTTCAGTTCCATCTGAACTTGTAATAACTTTATCTGATAGGCTGAAAAAGCCTCTGTAATTAGAGTTCAGTTCTCCCTCTAGGCACTTAAAACTGTTAAAAGTTGAGCCTTTCCCTGTGTTCAGTTTATGCTTTAAATATGGCGGTGAAATAATGAATTAGAAAGTCAAGAATGTGGTGTTAGTTTTTCTCACAACAAAATAAATTACTTGGTGTGATTTACTTTGCTGTATTTAATTCCAAGTGCTCTCAAGAAAGCTTTTTCTTTTTGCTCTCTGTCCTTAAGTAAAAAATAGAAGGCAGCAATCAAGAATTTTGACTGAAAGACAATCTAGGTAAGTAAGAAAAAGGAGAAAGGAAGGAAACCCTTCCTCTCCTGAGCAGTTCTGGATGTTGTTGGTTTTTTTGTTTGTTTGGTTGGTTGGTCCTGTCCATCCCCCTGCAATATTCTGAAAGGGGGGAAACACATGCACACACAGAAAGTACCTCACATCCTGATGTCTCCCCATCCGCAGAATATTTTGGAGCTTGCTTGTCAATTCTGTTCAAATGCAGTGCACACCTTTAGGAACTCAAAGTCAGCTCTGCTCTGGAAGTCATGTACTGACCTTGCTAGAGGTCTCCAGTATTTCTGCAGACACAAAGCAGGCAAAGCTGGTTATGAATAATGCTGTTTCATCATCAGCAGACAAGATATTTGCAGCACACTAGCTCAAAGATTGACCAAGAGGAAAAACAATAAGGAAAACTACATATAGAAAAAGGAACCATATCTTTGTAGATAACCCAAGTGAGATAACAGGTTATGTTAAAATACCTGATATTTGGTATCAGTACAAAGTATCATTATTAACAGCATCCCATAATACATTAATAGATTCTGGCTTAACTTTGTTATCATGTATTTGGATTTTTGATGGCATACGGAAATATTCTATTAAAAGATTATGGATATGAATCCACATTAATCAAAGGCAAGAAATTCAAAGGCCTCCTAACTCAGCATTTCTGAGTGACTGTACCACTGAAATAATTCATCTAGAATTGTAAGAATGCAAGATCATGGGACAGATTGTGCAGCTTTTCTAATTTATCTCAGCTATTTTTACCAAATGGCTTTAGGTAGCTCAGGGTTAAATAATTCCTTCCTCACTGTTGTGCATATAAAGGACACATTATAAGCAATTGTCCAATTGTACACTGATGGAACAGGAACACTTTAAAATACTTACACAGCTTCCCTTTATAGTTTAAATAAATATTACTGCTGCTTTCTTTCCCAGATGCTCTAAGGCTGGGGAGTGTAACTGGTAGATGAAGGAGCCTGAGTCTCCATGGCTATGATTTTGTTTACTCTCTTTTCCTGACAGCAAAAATGCAGGCTATCCATTATTTTCCTGATAAAAGATGTCTTTAAAAGCTGTGAGTAGATGCGTTGTGATATTGATGACCTGACAACTTCAATGCCATAATTGTGTGCCATTTTATCTTCCCTCTTCTGTTGTTGTTTTTGTTACCCCCACATCCACACAGTCTGCCATTCTCTGTCCACACCTATTTTATTATTTCTATTGCAAATGTCTACAATCTAAATTATGGGATAACTAAGTTTTCTGGTATTTGTAATGCTCTCCTGGCTGTAAGGACCACGTAAGTGAATTCTTAGGTTACATCCATACTAGTAACCTACACAAGACCAAGACATGGAGTCAAGAATTTGTCTGCTATCATGCAAACTGTTTAATATTAACACTTCCTAGCTTGCTTTTCATCCATGCCAGTTAATTCAAAGACAAAACCTGAGCATTGTCCAGACAATAGAATGGCCTGGAGACTTTTCTAATAAGAAGGTGGCCACCCTCTTCTGGAAGAGAACCCATATGTGCTATATGAATGCCAACTGTGCCATGAATTTTACCCTCATATCTGAAGAACACTTATGACTCATGTCTAAGTAGTCTCATAGCTGTAGGTTCTACTCTCAGATGAAGCACAGCCCAACACTCAGGTTTTTCTTTTCCTGAATAAGCGCTCTATCACCAAATGTCTGTGCAATATGGTCCTCTGCCTCACAAGACACCCAGTTCAGAAAATGCTTGGTGGTGAAAATTTGAAGCAAGTAGAAGTATTTATTTTCTTCTATCATTTCTATGTACTAAAGGAATAACCCTGGAACCAATTTCCCTCTCTTCCAGCATATCCCTGAAATACTCTGATTATGGTTTATGAGGTGTTACTCTACAGAGCAGGGAATATTATTTGGCATATCCCATTTCTCCAGGGATATGAGTTTACAAAATGATTTTGTGTACAAAATCATGTAAACCTGAATAAATATGATGACCTGTACCACATTGAATACTGTATCTCAATAGTTTCCCACTTATTTTTATTTTGCCCTATGCATTTGCTTAGCAATAACCCATGACAAGCAACCCTGAGACTTTGATTACCTGCTTGAATATGGTAGAGGACATTTGCTGAAACAGATGTTGATGTTACCAATGTGTTGTTAAGGGAATTGCTTAGCATTTAAACCTGGATTGTTTAACTATTTACAACTGAAGAAATTTAACTCTAGATACTGAGCACTGAAAAAAGAAACAATACTGACTGACTAGTTATTACTGATAGCTATCTGTGCTTAGTTAGGATCTCTTCATATAGTGAGCAGAAAGACTTGTGTAAGGTATTTTGATAAATGACTTTGGGATGTTGTCATACAGGGCATAGTATTGGTAGTGAGAAGTTCATGAAACTTATGTTTATGCTCAAAGCCACTGCAGCAGCCCTTTTCAGAAGTACCCCACTGATATAAGTTAGAGCAACCAAAGACCTGATTCCAGAAAGGACAGGTAAAAATCACAGGTAGGGGCTGGTATAATAAAAAGGAATCAGTGATCATATAATTTTGAACCTGTTTTAATAAATGTTTCTTTATAGTCGGTTGGCACCCATTCACAGATGTTACTGTGAGGAAAAGCTTTAGCAGAACTTTGAAAGTTCTGGGAAAGACGCTATGATACAGTGTTAGAAAATAAATGTTAAGAACCATTTAAAATTTTCCTTTTTCTACCCCTGACCCCCTACTGCATATTACAACTTGGAACCTGAACTCCTGAAAGCAGACAAGAAGTTTATGTGGCAGAAGATAACATGACAGGGAATTGTGTAGCAAAGTGTTCAGACGTGCCAGTAGACATGATGATTGAGTACATATAGTAATATTACTTCTGGTACACTTTGTAGTACTAAAAAGAAACCAGAATTAATGATTATTTCAAGTTACAAAGAGCTGCTATTCAAGGTTTTATGTAGAATTTTTGATACATGCTGCCTCTTTCATTCTATTTTCTTGCTTTACATAGCATTTTTAAATTTTCTTATAAATCATGTACTGACATTTGAGAAATGCTGTCATGTAAGACACCATATTGTACTATACCACTTTTAGTTACAAATTTTTCAAAAACATGAGGTCTTATCTTTCAGCTGGTATAAATCATTCTAGCTCTACCAGCTGCAAATCTGATCCAGGGTGTGAATATATAAATTTTTAATATTAGAAATGTTGTCTTGTTAAGCAAATATGAAGAAATTTAGGTAAGACTTTTAATGTTGCAAGTAAAAGTGATTAGATGATTTGAAAAACATTTTTCTAAAATCCTTTAGGGAACAGGAACATGAGATCTGCTTCTTACCATTGACTTTTTGGAATTTATATATTTGTTTTTCATTGTACCATTCCACAGAATACCTAATATTTAGGCATAGATTAGGTGGCCAGAACCTCACTATACAGAGTAGGAATTCTGAGCTGTAAGCCTTAGAAGAACACCATATTGGAATTCCTGGAAAAGGGCATTGTAAATTATTCTATATAAAATAATATAAATCATTTAAAGTATATAGAATATATGTTTACAAGTTTTTTTTTAATACAAAATAAGAATGAAGGAGAAAAGATTGTCCTATTACCACAACCCTGTCTGATATCTATCTATCTATCTATCTATCTGTCTGTCTATCCCTCCCTCCCTCAGGGACAGGCAAAGGAGGCAGATGAGTTGGGACTGAAGGAATTAAGTTGTGCCTAGGAAAAGGAGGAAGGTGAAGGAAAGGTGTTTTTAGTTTTGCCTTTGTTTCTCACTGTCCAAAAACTTCAGTTGGGGAAAAATTAAATTTATTTTCCCTGCGTTGACTCTGTTTTGCCTGTGAAGGCAACCCATAAGTGATCTCCCTGTCTTTATCTTGACCCATGGGCTTCTCCATCTTATTTTCTTCCCATTCTGTTGCACTGGGAGAGGGAGAGTGAGTGACTGAGTGGGTATCTGGCAGCTAGCCAAGGTCACAGAATCACAGAATAGTAGGGGTTGGAAGGGACCTCTGGAGATCACCATGTCCAAGCCCTACTGCTTGAGCAGGCACACCTAGAGCAGGGGGCACAGGAATGCATCCAGGCAGGTTTTGAATATTTCCAAAGAAGGAGACTCCACAGCCTCTCTGGGCAGCCTGTTCCACTGCTCTGTCATTCTTAAAGTTAAGAAGTTTTTTCATGTTCAGATGGAACTTCCTGTGTTCCGGTTTGTGCCCATTGCCCCTTGCTTTGTCATTGGGCACCACTGAAAAGAGTCTGACTCCATCCTCTTGACACCCACCCTTCAAATATTTATAAGCATTGACCAGATTCTCCCTAAGTCTTCTCTTCTGCAGGCTGAACAAACCCAGCAAACCTGCTGAGGTTACACTCTGTCCTATTGTCCAGGTCATTGATGAATATGTTGAACAGGACTGGACCCAGTACAGACCCCTGGGGAACACCACTAGTGACAGGCCTCCAACTAGACTCTGTGCCACTGTGCCATTGATTGTAACCCTCTAAGCTCTGCCATTCAACCAGTTCTCAATCCACCTCACTTTCCACTCATCTAACCCACACTTCCTTAGCTTACCTATGAGGATGGTATGGGAGGCAAGAGTCAAAAGCCTTGCTGAAGTTGAGGTAAACAACAACCACTGCTCTCCCTGCATCTACCCATCCAGTCATGCCATCATAGAAGGCTATCAGGTTGGTCAAGCCTGGTCTCCCCTTGGTGAATCCATGTTGACTGCTTCTGATAACTTTCTTGTCCTCTACGTGCCTGGAGATGACCTCCAGGATGAACTGTTCCATCACCTTTCTGGGGGTGGGGGTGAGGCTGACTGGCCTATAATTTCCCAGGTCCTCCTTCTTATCCTTTTTGAATCCTGGAGTGACATATGCTGTCCTCCAGTCCTCGGGCACCTCTCCTCTCCTCCAGGACCTTTCAAAGGTGATGGAGAGTGACTTAGTGACAGCATCCACCAGCTTCTTCAGCACTTGTGGGTGCATCCCATCAGGGCCCATGGATTTGTGAGGATCCATTTTGTCCAAATGATCTCTAACCCAATCCTCCTCAATCAAGGGGATATCTTCCTTTCTCCAGATTTCCTCTCTCACCTCTGGGGGCTGCGATGCTTGAGGGCCAGCCTTAGCAGTAAAGACTGAAGCAAATAAAGCATTCAGTAACTCTGCCTTCTCTGCATCCTGCATCACCAGGGCACCTTCTTTGTTCAGCAGTGGGCCCCAAATTTCCCCAGCCTTTCTTTTACTACTGATGCATTTGAAGAAGTCCTTGTTATCCTTGACATGCCTTGCCAAATTTAGTTCCAAGTGGGCCTCTGCTTCCTTGTTGCATCTCTTCATACCCTGACAAGATTCCTATATTCCTCCCATGTGGCCGGTCCCTTTTTCCACATACTGTAAACCTCCTTCTTCCATTTGACTTTTTCTAGAAGCTTTTTTGTCATCCATGTAGGTCTTCTGGCTCCTTTTCCTCCTGGGGTTGCACCGATCTTGAGCATGGAGGAAGTAGTACTTGAATACTGTCCAGCTGTCTTGGACCACCCTGCCTTCCAGAGCCTTGGCCCATGGGATTCCTCCAAGAAGGCCTATGAAGAGGCCAAAGTTAGTTCTTCTGAAGTCCAGGGTTGTAATCCTACTTGTCGCCCTACTTCTCCCTTGCAGTATCCTATACTCAACCATCTCATGGTCACTGCAGCCTCATTGGCTCCTCTACCACCTGTGTAAAAAGTCATCCTCGATGGTCTGCAGGAACATCCTAGATTGTGTTTCTTATCCAGCAAATATCAGGTCAACCCACTACAACCTAACAAAAAGTAGTTATACAGAGTAAACTACGAATATACTAAATTTTAAAGTACATTTTGTAAACAGTAAACAAATGTATGACCTACTATGATCAAAATCATTCACAATAAATAGTGTATACTTAAATTACAGGAAAATATTAACAAGATTTTCTAACATAAATAATATATTTAAAATAATCTTGATTAAAATAACCAAATTAAAATCAGAAAATCGTGTATTTTACATAAAAATTACTGATTAAGAGGGGAAAAGAGAGAGAACATTTTTGAGGTATTAAAATCTTTAAGCAAAACTTTATTTCTGAATGTAAACATCTTTTTTTCCCTTTCCCCCTTCTCCTTCCCTTGCCTTGAATACATTATTGATACTTTCATGGCAGCCATTTGGGAGATAAAATTAATGTAATTTTAATGTGATACTACTTCAGCAGTCCTTTCCTTTTACTAGTAATTTCGATTTAAGTGATCCTTTAAAAATAAATGGAATCCTTTAAAGATCTATTTTTCTTCAATATACTTGAACAGTTCTCGTTAGTGTTGAAAGTGGGAGCAAAAGAGAAATGTGTTAGTCTTAAATATCCAAGAGCAAACATTTCCAAGTTTTTATATAACATGCTGTTGAGTGAATTGTCCAGGGCTTGTTCTTGCATGCCTGTTTTATGCCTTAACCATTTTAATTGCTGTAGTTCATCTATATTGTCATTTGAACACCAATATGACTAGAGATCACTACTTTGAATGTTTCTTTCTATTTCATACATTATGTGTTTCAGGTGAAACTTCACTATGCCCCTATGCAAATTCATAAATTATATCAGGATGTATAGAAATGGAATTTACTATCAGTGGTGCAAATCCTACACATGGGTCAGTGCAATCCCCAATATCAGTGCAGAGCAGGGGATGAAGGACTGAAAGCAGCCCTGTGGAGAATGAAGTCTGGGTACTGGCCGATGAAAAATTTGACATGAGCCATCAGTGAGCACTTGCACTCCAGGAAGCCAATTGTATCCTGGGCTGCATAAAAAGCAACATGGCTAACAGGTTGAGGGAGGTGATTCTACTCCAATCTAGTCTGCTCTGGTGAGACCCCACCTGGAGTACTGCATCAGGCTCTGGAGTCCTCAGTAGAGGAAAGACGTGGACCTGTTGGATTGGGTCCAGAGGAGGACCAAAAAATGATCATAGGGCTGGAGCACCTCTTCTGTGAAGACAGGCTGAGACAGTTGGCATTGTTCAGCCTGGAGAAGAGAAGGCTGCAGGGAGATCTTATTGCAGTCTTTCAGTACTTAAAAGGGGCTTATAAGAAAGATGCAGACAATCTTTTTAATAGGGCTTGTAGTGACACAACAAGGGGTATTGGTTTTAAACTGAAAGAAGGTAGTTTTAGATTGGACATAAGAAAGACATTTTTTTACAATGAGGGTTGTGAGACACTGGAACATGTTTCTCAGAGAAGTTGTGGATGCCCCTTTGTTGGATGTGTTCAAGGTCAGGTTGGACGGGTCTTTGAGAAATCTGATCTAGTGAAAGATGTCCCTGCCTATGGTGGGGAGTTGGACAAATGATCTTCAAAGACCCCTTAAATTCCAAGCTATTCTATGATTCTAATTTCAGGAAAACATCTCAAAATAAGTCTTAATTTATTATATGTATCAAATTTATTGGCTTCAAGTTTTGTTCCAGTTGGGATTTAATTAGACAGTAGTGTGCACATATACTTCTGGTGGTTAGGAAACAGTCTTTCTAAATTAAGGATTTAAAGTCCTGAAGGCCAACAAAAGGAACTGAAAGCTTTAGGGGGAATAGAAAGCTCTGGGGGAAACTTTGACTTGCTAAATGTTTGTACCTACATTCCTTTTATCTTTTTTATCTCTCACTAAGCAGCCCTGAAAAACCTTGAAGATCAATATTTGAGAAAGATGTAAAAAGTTATAGTCGTAGTAGTTTATAACTTGATAAATTAATGAGTTAGTATTGATAAACAGGAAAGTAAGCAGGGCTGTGAACATGCTGAGTGTACCAGTGAAGGTGCAGATCAAAAAAGAGTGGCCAGACTTCCTGCTCTGGCTGTGTACAACGCAGATAGAAAGCCCTTGAGGCAGCAACATTCTCACTCAAACATTTTGGACTGTATAACAGTCAGAGCTCATTATGCTAGTTGCTTCCCCATGCAATATCTTGAAAGCTGTAATGCTTAATAGCTGAACTTGACTTTCACTTTTAGGATCGTGGCTTATGCCTGCAGTTAGACTGCGCAAGGGTGGAATGAAGAACCAGGCAGAATCAGATGTCCATACAGAATCCAACTTTGTGAGCGCCGATACCATGAGCTCACCAAGCATTTCCAAGTGGGATTACAGTTCAGAATTGAGTATTTGGGCTAGTTCTAGGGCAAGTTAAGATCTAGGATAAATACAAATACTCCTTGAAGAAGCCCATCAACTTCAACAGATGTTGTATTACACGCTGTTATGTAAACCTAAGCTTGCTTTAAATAGGTTTAATGATCACAGATGAAACAATTTGGGCTTTTGCTATCTGTAGATGGATCTGCAGTTACATGCTCTTTAGTGTAGCTAATTCATTACACATAATGCAAAGCAATAATTTTGTTTTGAGTGATGCTAAATAGTGTCTGATAATTGACTAAAATGTCCTTTAATAAAATACCCTTCAAGTATATTTTGAGTTTCTAAAATGAACCTGAAAATCTATTCTGGATAAGAACATGGTTAAAAAAAAAACAACAAAACAAAACACCACAAACACCAAAACAAAAAAAAAAAAAACAAAACCAAAAACAAACAAGCAAGGCTTTTTTTTTTTATTTTAACCAGAATAAATTTGAATTTGAAAAGATGTAAAGGGAAGTTGCAGTTATAAATAAAGACAGTTTAATATAAACAAACAAAAACACTTCAGAAAGGCAAAATTAATCATTAAGCTCAAGTACAATGCAAGCCAAAAAATAAACAGGTATAAAACACCTGCAAATAAATTTAGGCTGAAAATTTAGAAAGGTTTCCTACCAGCAGAACAATGAAAGACTGAAAAAGTTTTCCTGTTAGATAGACAAGGATGATAATAAAAATCTTATTTTAAAAATAAGTTTTCTGAACCTCTGAAAATGAATACGTGAGCTAGTAACTTGTCCTCAATGACCCTGGAAACTCTGAATTATAATTCATTTTTCTTCAGTAACTACAACTGTGCTTCCAAACTGCAATTTGTTGTACTTAAGGATCACGAAAGCTTTCATGATAATGAATTCAAGATAAAAGTAATTCAAAAAAGAGTATAAAATGTTATTTTTATTCAGCTAGACTCAGACTCAGCTAGACTATCTGTCAAAATTTGTTTTTAGGAGGAATAGTTCAATGAGGATTTGTAAAAGTACCTTGATTTCTTTTTCTTGTTCATAGTACTATTTATAATTAACTTTTTGCTGGTTGCATCTATTAATTGACCTTTTTTTTTTTTTAGATCAGCAAATAACAGGCCCAACATTTGGATCAAGAATGTGGGCTTGGTAGGTTAAAAACTGATGTCAATGGCAAAACTTATGTTGCTTTCTGTAATAAAAAGTAAGAGATCATAAAGAAAAAACCTGAGATTTATAGAGGAGTAGAAGAGAATAATATGTGGCACAAATTAAAAAAAAATTAAAGAACAAAAGAAAAAGAACCTGAATAATCTTTTTATCTCCAAATAATTGATGACAATTATTCCAAAAACACACCAAGAAATTCTGCCCTTCAGCCTGAGCATTTCAGTAATACATATATGAACTACCTGAACTTGACTATGAATTACAATTAAAATTTCAAGGGCATCTTCCATGAAATAATAGCCTGTTAATGCAGAACTCGAAGAAAAGCAAGGAACACATGTCAACTAAGATTGCAGTCTGATCTCAGTTCCCAAACTTGATTGACTTCCTGTCAGATTACTTTAATCAAAGTTTAAGTTCATCCCATCTAACTTTAAGTGCTTGAAACATTTCAGAACCCAAAGCTTTCTCTGTGTCTTTATAAGTAATGAAGATATTCTAACAGAGTAATTTAGGCATTACTTTATCATAAAGGTATCCCTCATCAGGACAGGAAGAATTTTGTTTTCTGTAATAGGAAAATCTACCACAAAATGCCCTCCTCTCACCTGGCACTTGTCAGTGACACTTTAATGTAAATAGTAATACAGGAATAACACTTTGCATTTAGATTCTATCCACCTCTGATTGTGTATCTAGCCAAAAGAGTAGAAAATCATCAATAAAATACTTTCCATCATGTTTCTTATTCCCCCAATTTACCTACCTTTTCAGGTTGTTTTTTTTTACTTCTGTTTCTATCCATTCACACAGTTCCAGTTGTTTCAGCATGGTGCCATCAATTTCATTGGAAAGGATTGGCAAGGTGTGGAGGAAGAAAATGAAACCAAGGAGGCCTGTATTCAGAAAAACACCTGACCATTTTGCTGCAGTTGAATCCACTTGCTTAATATTGTGACAGGAACTTTACCACTTAACAGAGAGTGAGGCAGGAGGGAAGGAGAAGGAAAAAAAATAAAAGTTAACCCAGATGTGTATTAAGGCATGATGACAACAGCAGACCAGCAGAGCACTGATGATTCCTGCCAAGGTGAAAGGACTTCTACCATTATCAGAGTTAATGCATAAATATTTGTATACCTTATTGACAGTTCTTCAGAGACTGTACCAGTATATTCTGAAGAAAGTAAACATGCAATCTTAAAATAAGTTGTAATAACTTGACATATGAGAAACTGTATGGCAAAATCCTATTCAGTTTGCTTAAATAAGTACTCTGTTGGGAGGAAAAAATATTAAGTACTCTACTGAATAAAAAAATAGAAAATAGGAAACATACTCTCTTAAGGAAACCCAGTTCTTTAAATACTGATCTGGTGAAATACTTTCATTTATCAAGACAGACATCATAAATTACATAAGTCTAATAGAAAACCAATTCATTCCATTAGCAAGAATGGTTTCTTTCCCATTGTATTTTTTTTCTTTTTAATAAAACTAAAATACCTATTTAAGCTGTGTTTGACTTGTTATTGATTAGCTCCATTAAATATAATACAAAGGAAGGATGACATGACAGCCAGAGTTGTAATTAATCACCTTTTTTGATTGACTGTATTTATTGAGGTAAGCAGTGGTCTAACTTAGTTTGCTGGGTTTTTTTGTTTTGTTTTGTTTTGGCTTGATTTGGGTTGGGGTGGGTTGTTTTTGTTTTCTTTTACTGTATTCACAAATCCCTGAAAAAAAAACCCCACTTTTTAAAATAAGATTATTTGAATAAACATAATTAAGTGGGATTTTTTTTGTTTGTTAGTTCATTTCTTGCATTTGCTTGACGTATGCAGCAACTTAATGGTGGTGGCAGAGGCTGAGACATTTAAAGGTGCTTACAGGATGTAGGCAACCAGAGCTATTATACAAAAAGACTTGAGTGTCTTTGTATAAAATTGGAAACCTCAGAAAGCCACTTATTTTCACCCTCTTGTCTCTGTAACTCCAAATACTATCACTACTGTAAGATCTGATCTGCATCTCAGTTTGCCATGCCGCAGCACAAAATTGGCAATGCTTAACAGATGCAAACTGTATCAGCTACAGAAGAATCTAGTCATCCTGCATACTTTTCATTGTCTATGAGCTAAACAGGCTATTTTCATGTGCAGTTCATTTGGCTCTTCATGGTTTCCTACCTCATGGTGTGATGACATGTGCCGTGGAAGTTCTTTTATTCCCCACAAAGAAAAGAATAGATACAAAAAAGGGGTGATGGATGAGTTGATTAGGGAAGAGAAGCAGTTTGTATAGAAAGAATCTAGTAGAGAAAAATTGATTAATCATTCAATGTCAAATGTAGAGTAAGTAGTACAAACTCACAAATCAGTACTATGCTGGGGACAGGAAACTCTGAACTGAGTAGTGTTAAAGGAAGAGTATCATAATTATCTATTATGGTATTCTTCACCAAGAAAATAAGACGACTCCCATTCTCTTCACAGAATGAGGAGAAAGGATGTAATTGACTTATTGCCAATTGTAATCTGGTCTGCTAAATGTATATTCTATACATATTTTATTTTCTGCACTTGTTCTTTTCACTTCCTTTGCTCTTTTTCATTCAGTCTGGTTTGTCTCAGTCACTGACTGGGCAGATTTAGAACAGAAAAGAAGAGATGAGATTTTCAGTTGAAAGGGACCTACAATGATCATCTAGTTCAACTGCCTGACCACTTTGGGCTAATCAAAAGTTAAAGCAAATTATTAAGGACATTGTCCAAATGCCTCTTAAACACTGGCAGGCTTGGGTCATCAATCACCTCTCTAGGAAGCCTGTTCCAGTGTTTGACCACCCTTTGCGTAAAGAAATATTTCCTAATATCAAGTCTGAACCTCCCTTGGCACAGCTTTGAACCATTCCCACCTGTCTTATCACTGGATATCAGGGAGAAGAGATCAGTACCTCCCTCTCCACTTCCCCTGAGGTTGCCCCTCAGCCTCCTTTCCTCCAAATTAGACAAACCTAATGTCCTCAGCTGCTCCTCATAGGACATTCCTCCCAACCCTTTCACCAGCTTTGTTGCCCTTCTCTGGACACTTTCAAGGACCTCAATATGCTTCTTAAATTGTGGGGCCCAGAACTGCACACAGTACTCAAGGTAAGGTCACACCAATGCTGAATACAACGGGATAATCACCTCTTTTTTGACTACCTGGTTATACTGTCTTTGACGCACCCCAGGACGGGGTTTGCCCTCTTGGCTGCCAGAGCACACTGATGACTGATATTGAGCCTGTTGTCGACCAGCACCCCCAGATCCCTTTCTGCAGGGCTGCTCTCCAGCCACTCCTCTCCCAGTGTATACTTGTGCCTGGCATTACTACATCCCAGATGCAGAGCCCGGCACTTGGACTTGTTAAATTTCATCCCATTGATGACTGCCCAAAGCTTCAATCTATCTAGATCCCTCTGCAAGGCCTCTTGTCCCTCAAAACAGCCAACAGCACCTTCCAGTTTTGTACTGTCAGCAAACTTGTTAATGGCGTTTTCAACTGGTGCATCCAGATCATTCATAAATATATTGAACAGAACCAGCCCTAGAATTGAGCCCTGAAGAACACCACTAGTGATCAGTTGGTCGTTCCCTCAAGAAACTAATTCTGGAACTTGCCAGTGATAAAAACCAACAGAAACATAAGCATTAACATATTGATTATTTTCAAACTAAGTGTTGTTTGTTAAAATCTGGTAGAGAAAGGTCTTTTCCTTTTATTAGCCTTTTAGTCCAGGAATTTATTAGGCTGTTGTCTGTAGAGATTGATTTCTGGTCAGTTACCATTTCTTTCTTTCCCCCAGAGCTAGTTATTTTTTTCAGATTGCTTTTTTTTTTTGACCTGATGAAATTTATTTGAAGGAGTTGAACCCCTTCTCTCTAGCTCATACATTCTATGTCAGTGTTCTCATAGTGCCTCACTCCTATTCATGTTTATAGTATCACTTACTTCCTGCAGTGAGTCTGCTTTAAAGTCAGCCTTTTCTTTTATCTTTTTTAAGCTTGGAAGTAGTTAGTATCTTCAAGGACCTTATCTTCATTCCCTCTGCTCTTACTCTCTCCTGTTCAGTTCGATTACTTTTTCTTTTTTTCTTTTTCTTTTTCTAGTTTTTTTAAGTCTGTGTCCTCTAGAGACCAGGAGAGCTACCCATACTGAATTTTTGAACTTTGCTTCTTCTAAATTGAGTGAATTTTATCTCTAAGCTTCAAGGAATTTTATTTTATTTGAAACAGATTGTAAAGATACAGGCTCCACCAGAGGTCCATTCCATGCAGCTTGCATCTGTCTAAGAGGCATGGGGAGATGAAGGGGACAATAACCACCTTTGTACTCTACCCACCAAGCAGCAGGTGAGCAGTGTCAGCCAGGAGTGTGTCAGTCATCAATGATTCTTGCCTGCTCCTCTCACCCTTATCCATTAGCATTCAAAATCTTTCTTTCTCACTTATTATGTTATTATCACTTTCCTAGTAGCTAGCCAATATGAAACATCAGTGTAAGAAGTCTTACTTAAGTGTATTTTCACAGCAGTCACAGAATACATACCAGACCAAGTGTTTCAGCACCAGCACTTCTGCCCAGGTAGGTTGCTTTGGGCCTTGTGGTGAGACAGAGGAAGCCAAGGACCAGGACAGGGGAGTACTGAGATGAGGCCAGCAATTACCTGTGAGTTGAGCTGTGTTTATGTGCCTCAGACAGGCTTTTGCTGTACTTTTAGGTGACTCTATAGAAAGATTTAGGAATCCATTCTCTACAATTTTTGGGGTAGAAAATCCTAGAGACTAGGAAAGAAAGCATAGGAGAACAACCGTAATCATGTAAGCACTGAAATAACAGGACTGAAGGTGTTAAAAATTTTGGATATGGAGTCCAAGTATGACATGGTGTAGTATCTTACCACCTGGAGATTGTCACCAAATGCGCTCATCCATTGGGCCTCCTCAGGTCTGTGTGATCAAACATGATTCTCAGGGTGCTTTGATCGGTGTTTGAATTACCAGAGTTGCTGCTGAAGATGACTTAGTGCTAATCCTTCAGTGGATAATCTATAGGTATTGAATGCCTTTTTCTCCTTATTGTTGTAATTAATTTCTCAGCATAGAACCTCTTTTCCCTTTTCCCAGTATCCCTTCTAGGATCAGGCTGATTCCCAGGATAGCACAATATCTTAATCACATTCCATTGTCAGACGTTAATATATCTGTGTTTTACAGTTTCAGGAATACATGGTAACAAAGCAGTAAGAAGCAAAGATGCATTCTACTTAGTAATTTGATTTGTCTTTGATCAAAATTAGTACATAAAATTAAATAATATAATGTGTATATTTCCCCATTGCACTTTCTTACAACAGCTTCTGGAGCTTCTTTAGAGTTCATATCCTCTGAGACCTATCCAGTGCACTGCAGATCTTAGCTAGTGATAGTATAAGTAGATTTGAATAAGCACATAAACAAAATGAAACACCAAGATAATTATAATCCAGGGCCCAGAGGTTATATAACCAGGACATAAAAAATTACACCCAAATCAATTAATCCTATTTCTAAGCAGGAATAATCAATTCAGGTACAACAGTGTACTGAGGTTTTGTCTAAATTGGGGTACCTGGAAGAATTTATTATATACAGGTGACTACCCTAGATAAATATCTATTTAAGCCTATCTTCAATGTATTCCACCATGAACCTTCTCTTCTCATATACATGCTGAAAAAATGTGGGCAGAGGTAGGGACTAAAACAAAATTTTTACTAACAAATCTATTTGAGTAGAAAGAGGCAACTCCTAGTATTGATGACTAAAATTATTATTTCCTCCATAATAATTGTCTCGGTGGCTTTCACCTCATCATTCTGTTACTTGTGGACCCCAGGAGATATGTTCGTGTAGGTAGGTTCAGATAACTCATCTGTCTTCATTCTAAGTCAGATACACTCAAGCCTCTTTCAATTTAGACAAAAAGGTGTGATTGTCTAGAAATTCTTACCTATCTCAAGCTAATGTACTCCTACTTTCAATGATTTTTTAATCTCAGGTTAAGGTCAGCAGTACTGACTATAGAAGACACCAAAGAAGTATCTCAACAGAGTCCTGAGTGTAAATACAGGTGCTGAATTCCTCAAAAACTAAGCTACTTATTTTTTAGCTGTTACATGACTCACCTTAGCCTAAGGTAAAGGTCTATAATGGTCAAAACTGTGAACTGTGTCCAGAAAGTGCCTATTTCTATTAACTGAAAAAAAGGACCCAGGCTATCTCAAACATAGCTATCTACAATCAAGATGTCAAACAAGTAAGGTGAATCTCATCTACATAACAAAAAGAATTACTTGTATTCTCCATTTTCTGTGATTTTTACATGTAATTATAATGATAATATTTTTAACACGTGGAAAAATTAAGATTTTCTTATCATAAATACTTCGCTGCAGTAACACATTAGAAGGAAAATAAATGTTAAACAAATATGCATGTATGTCCCATCCCTGTTACATATGTATGCACTTATAACCTAGTTTTTAAGTCAGTAAAGAGAAATGGGGCAGTTGGTTTTCAGCTTTTTTGTTTTGGTAATAACAAAAAATGTGGCTTGGGGAAAGCTGTGCTGCATTAGATTAGCCTGTAATGTAAGAATTTTATAAGATGCACCATAATTTTTTTATATTTTATTACTTTCCAGATTGCAATTAAGAATTATATCTCTGCCCGCAATGACTGATAATCCCCTAAAGTTATGATCCAAACTATCACTCCTCTCAAAAACAGGAACCCACTTTGCAGTTCTAGCAGTAAATTAAACATGAGTCTGGCACAGTCTTTCAATAAAAATGGCTTCAGGACCTGCAACCACATGATGTATATCATAACTCCCCTAAAGTAGAGTTTTGCTTCATGGACTGTAGTTCTAAAGGAAACCCACAAAGTCTTCTAATGCTTACACAAAGCAAAATTAACAAAACTTATGAATTATGTAAATGGCACTGCATTAACATGGCTACAAGATAGAACAACATATCTTACACCTTTGATTATATATTCTTGAAGTTATTCTGAGACTATTCTGAGATTAATCATACTTTCTTTATGGTTTCAAAGTCCTGATAAAATTTGGCTGCTGTCTTAGGAGGAGAAGTAAAGATGATTACTGACTAAGAATCAGGTAGTTTTTGTTAGCATAGTGTTTGAAAGCACATTCCTAATGGGACCCGGTTTTCACACCTCTGTCACTATTCATGTTTCCTGAGAGGAAAATGTAAAGTGTGACTGATCTTCTGCACAGACATATAGCTGTTCTTTTTGGCTTTTTCACTGTGTCCAAGTTTACATTTTTTTCAATTCCAGACCATAGGTTTGTCTGGCTCTGATATGAAACAATTTATTCTTCTTGAGAGGAAGGAATATATTCAAGAGACAATAATTTTTAAAAGACTTCAGCTTATATGAAAATGACACAGCAAGTTTCTTGTTCATACCAGCTCTGATCAGGGATGAGTGGACAGATGTGCTATGGAAGACTGTCTAGTGTACATTTTTCTGTTTCTTAGGCAATAAATTCCGTCATCTGTTTAGAAAATCTGTAGTTCCAGTAAGACATGTACACTAATATTTCTAAGCATTCCTTAGAATCAAATGTAAAACCCCAGAAGTAGTAGACATGAGAAGGTGTATCTTTTTTTTGATCATTCCTATTAATAGGTCCATATACATCAAGACCTTTCTCTGGTGATTATAATTAATTTTCATGAGATTTTGTACACATTTACAAAGCCCTATTTCTTCTTGCTTATTACCTTACTAATATTTAACATTGAGTTTGGGGTTTTACTTATAAAGTGCTAGGTCTAGACTATCAAGTTTGGAAATATTCTGCAAAAAAATAAATCACTAATTTTAGAGAATGAAGTTAAAGGAAAGTATGTGGGTTTGCTATTCAAAAATACATAAATATATACTTTTAAAGATAGCTTTGCTTCTGAAGTATTAGTAATTCTTTACTTTGGGAT
Organism: Phalacrocorax carbo; assembly: GCF_963921805.1. Classification (NCBI taxonomy): domain Eukaryota; kingdom Metazoa; phylum Chordata; class Aves; order Suliformes; family Phalacrocoracidae; genus Phalacrocorax; species Phalacrocorax carbo. Next base: position 168,352,382 of record NC_087513.1, read on the forward strand.
AAGGACATTGGAATTTACTTCTGGGAAGAATTGTAATATGTTGTAATTAAAGACTACATTATAATTTCTGTGAACACAACAGCCAATTTACTTTGTACAGGAATCCTTAGTTTTTAAATTTTATGATTACTGATTACTTTGCAATGTTATGTATTTTTCATAATTCTAATGAGGCTTCCATTGGAGCCATGAAGTTGTCATCAGTTAACACTGGAACACAAAATCTTACAGATATTATTCTAACACTGAAGAATCTGAAAACATTTAATTCTGAAGCAGACATACCATAAGATTCCACAACTTGTGCTCTCAGCTTAAACTTCAGCATCTATAGTGTCAGAAAAGGAGTACAGCAGCGTTTTGCTATATGACTATTTAAAAAGTTATCTATAAAATCTAAGGTGGGGGAAGAAGCTTAGATTCTGCTGGACTGAAATGCTGAGCAAGCAACATATTGATCAAACACCGTAGATCAAGGCCAGAAACTGTTTGTTTAGCATCTTTTTTTCTGATAGATGATGAGAAGGCAGGAGAAAATAATGACTCACAAATTCATGAGCATATTCAAAATCAAAGATTACGGGCAAAGAAACTCAGGAATAAACTAGGAAAAATGTTTTGAATGAGGAAGTAGAAGTATTCTTTGGTTTTTTGTTATTTTTCACCTTAAGACACGTGCTTTCTATAAAACTTCAGCTGGTCTTAGCATAATATGGTTGACTACCAGGAAAATTCCTATTTTTAACTCTATACTATGCTTCATAAGGTTATATTGCATATTTGCCAAGTATGTAGCTTATTAATACAGCGCTAAAGATTAGCATAACATACACAAACACACAGAGGAATATTGTGGATTATGAATAGTTTGTGTAATTTATTAAAATTAAAAATATAATTTCAAATGTATGCTGTTCTTGTTTGCTCTAACAAACCATCTGGTACACTCATGCAACCTGAGGTTCATAGTACTTTTATAAGTGTGGTTTAAATCAGTGGGACTAGGCACAAACTGAAGTCTTTATAGATGTGTGTACATACAGAGCTCACTGAAAAATTTAGCATTGCAGAAAGTGACAACTGAACAACCACCATGCTGAGGCCTTTACTCAGTAATAATTCTTACAAAAGCTTAATTTGGTAGGACACCTCTTTCTTAACATTTTGCCTTCAGTCTTTTGAGCCATAAGTGCATTTCCAGGAAGTATAATAGAACCCACAAGTATGGATACATTTTGCTACACAATTAATGTGTTAAATGGCACAATTCTTTAGATAAGTTACTGTTTCTAAATTCACATAAGTCTTGTCAAGTTTGAGCTTGCAGTGTAATTTACATATTACTGGAGATGATAGTTATTTGATGATAAATACAAAGAGTCACAACAGCTTTAAATAGACATTTAACTTGTGATTAAAAACTATACTAATTAAATTAAATGCTTGACAGGTTTATTTAAATAATTCAAGTCTTCTGGGTGAATTGTATATTACAGAAAATGTGATTGCTTTTACAAAGATCTGAATTCTGCTCAAAACCATTGTTACCTTTTGGTTGTACTTTGACTACAAGAATCAATGAACAAGAACCTTTGGGTACTTATCAGGCCATGTCTGATTCAAAGTCACAATCATAATGATATGACCAGTATTGACTCCTGTGCCTGAAGTTCTTCATGCAATAATAAGAAGCTTGAGCTTTTTTAGTTCTCTTTGTCCTAGTAAACCCATGCTTCAGAGTTCAGGTGAGTATGATCAGAGCCAGGCTGTTTAGCCCAGAGGTTATAGGCACTTGCTTTTTTTTTTTTGAGGATAATTGGATTTTGAAACTTTCAGAGGCTCTGGATACTTGCAAGAAAACTGACTGACTTACTCTCTTACACTTAACATCTACAGCAGATCAGACTGCCTCCTCTGCAATACTTACTAACCCTTTGTGTTACTCTAAACTTACCCTAGATAGTTAAGGCAAGGTTTTCAATATGACTGAAATACAACGATGATTAATATCTTCCAGAAAAAAGGAAAGCCTTGTATTATACTGCATGGACATTCTGGGACATGTGGGGAGAAGAAAGTGAGGAATTTGGTGTATTTCCCAGTGAAGCTGAGCTTCTGTGTAATCAAGAACATCAAAGAGGAGTCATGGGGACTGAAAAATAAGGGGAAAAAGAATATTACTTTTGTTAGTTCCCTCAGTGCTCAACTTGAAAGGAGAGGAAAACAGTGGATTGCAGTGCCTCTATGAGTTGTTTCTGTCTGTCCAAAGATAGGCTAATATGAAATCTGTAAACAATCTGAGAAATCAAATAGACAACTTGGTTAGGGTTCATCTACATGCCTAGTTTTATCCTAATTTGCCATTATAAAATCATTCTTTCACCCACCTAGAATATGTGTTTGAGATTCATGAGCTTCATGAGGGTTTGGAATCTACTTTAACTTCTCCTAGGTAAGTGCCTAATGGTTAGGTTACTATGCAAAAAGCAGCTACTACTAACTTCTTTCTTCATCTTTTCTCTTTTCTTGATATATTTAAAAGCACTTCTACTTGAGTAAGTGGGTAGAACTGCCTAAAATGTACCTCAGATTCAACTCAGAGGCTGAGAGGTCCTCTTAAGAAAGAGACTTGCTCTTGCACTTAGCAGTTTTCACTCATCAGCTGTACAGGTTTACATGGAGAGTGTCTGAGTACTGACCTGTTTATCTTTAGAGGGTTCTTGACTAGAGGCCTGTTGAAGGCCATTTCTATGACCCCACTAAAGCTTGAAATACAGACTTCATACTGAGGAATAGAATTAAAGTGGTTTTAGTAGATTAATCTCACTTGATTTTATAATGTAGACACATACATCTGATACTCACTTTAAACTTCTTTTCAATTGGATGAAGACAAAAGGTCACTTTGAGAGAAGCCACGTAGTAAATGTCCATTTTAAGAATAAATGAGCCACACCCCAGAATTGACTTCAGTTACAGTAAATGGTGCAGGGGTAACATGGTTGACTACATTATGCATATGCATCTCAAGTTATGGAAAATTAAACTTAGTCATTGCACCTGACCTTAACTTTTATTTACATTCTTTTAAGGGGCACAGATTTTACTGCTATTGACATCAGGAAAATACATTTCTTTAATTGTTATCTCCTTTATAAGATCATAGTTCCATTTTTTGCACAATCAATACTGATTTTCTATAACAAAATATTAATTTTTCTTGTATTGGCATTCTTACCTCTTTTTTTAATATTTATATCAATTTTATAAAAAGATTGTTTAGTTTAGGAGAAATACAAATAAATACCAGCAGGAGGGAACTTGATATTGCTAAATTAGAAGTTAGTAAGCTCAAGTTAAGTTAATTTTGTAATGCAGCCCACATAAAAACCTTAAATGTATTAACTTTTTTCCCAGCTCATTTTCTTGCAAGCAGTGTCTTTCTCAACATATTTTTATAAAACTTCTCATTATGATAATTCTATATGATTTTAGAATCATAGAATCATAGACCCATAGAATCATTAAGGTTGGAAAAGACCTCTAGGATCATCAAGTACAACCATTAACCCAACGCCACCATGTCTTCTAAACCATGCCCTGAAGTGCTGCATCTACATGTCTTTTAAATACCTCCAGGGCTGGCAACTCCACCACCTCCCTGGGAAGCCTCTTCCAATGCCTGGCCACTCTTCCAGTAAAGAAATTTTTCCTAATATCCAATATAAGACTCCCCTGACATGGCTTGAAGCCATTTCCTCTCATCCTATCACTAGTAACTTGGGAGAGGAGACCAACGCCCACCTCTCTACAACTTCCTTTCAAGTAATTGTAGAGAGTGATAAGGTCTCCCCTCAGCCTACTCTTCTCCAGGCTAAACAACCCCAGTTCCCTCAACCTCTTGTTGTAAGACCCTCTCTCTGAACCCATCACCAGCTTTGTTGCCCTTCTTTGGACACAATTCAGCAACTCAGTCTCCCTCTTGTAGTGAGGGGCCAAAACTGAACACAGTATTTCAGGTGTGGCCTCACCAGTGCCGAGTACAAAGGCACAGTCACTTCCCTAGTCCTGATACAAGCCAGGATGTTTTTGGCTTTCTTGGCCACCTGGGCACACTGCTCGCTCATGTTAAGCCAGCTGTCGACCAACACCCCCAGGTCCTTCTCCACTGGGCAGCTTTCCAACCACTCTTCCCCAAGCCTGCAGTATTGCATGGGGTTATTGTGACCCAAGTGCAGGACCCAGCACTTGGTCTTGTTAAACCTGATACAATTGGCCTCGACCCATTGATCCAGCCTGTCCAGGTCCCTCTGCAGAGTCTTCCTACCCTCGAGCAGATCAACACTCCCACCCAACTTGGTGTCATCTGCAAACTTACTGAGGGTGCACTCGATCCCCTCATGCAGATCATTGATAAAGCTGTTAAACAAGACTGGGAAATTTCTGTATCCTGAGGGTCAGAAATAATAGTCTGCTTGACTATGCATAGAGAGATATATAAAAAAGACAAAAATAGGTGAAAACATAGACAATATAGTTTCAAAAAGATGATGTGATTGTGGTGTGATTATTGTCTCAAACAAGCAATCAGGATATTCAGAGAATATGTTTGGCAAACTATTATGTAATTCTTTGGTGATATTTCCTTTATCTACTTTAGAACCTTCTGATTCTTTTATCATTACTTTTAGGTAATGCAACTTAATGAGAAATAAGAGCAAAAAAGTCTCAGTAGATCAACCAGAAGATTGCATGATTTTGCAAATTTAACCCATTTTAAATAATCTCAAATAATTATTAAATGGTCTTGATTCTTGAAGAGGTGGTAGCATTTTTAAACTCCTCAGTTTTAATCAGGATTTAAAATGTTTTATTTTAAGATTTGGTAAATATCATTGAACTCTGATATGTGACTTTCTACATAATACTGACATTTAAAATAATTCTAGTAAGTGTTAACTCCCTGCAGGTTGTCACTGTTTTCACAGTATGGGAAGATTGTACGGCTGCCCCTAGTATGTCTGTGACTTTTCAGTGAAGTGTGCCAACCTTTAAGATGACTTGATGATATTTTCTTTAAAAATTACTTAAGATTCTAGATGATGTTATTGCAGATTGGAGTATTTGGAAATAATTTCTCAGACACACAAACCTTCTATTCTGAAATCTTGTGAAACTTTTCTATCTCAAGATACCCTTGCTTTTATTCTAGAATAATAGCTGTCTTTAAAATCACAGAATCACAGAAGAGCTGAGTTTGGAAGGGACTTCTGGAGGTTATCTGGACCAAACATGCTGCACAAGTAAGATCGCTAAGAGCCAGTTGTCCAGGATAGTGTCTAGACGGCTTTTGAATATCTCCAAGAATGGAGACTCCACAACCTCCGTAAGCAACCTATTCCAGTGCTCAGTCACCTTCACAGCAAAACAAAAATGTTTCTTGATGTTCAGAGGGAACCTCCTGTATTTCAGTTTGTGCCCACTGCCTCTGGTCCTGTCACTGGGCACCACTGAAAGGGTCTGGCTCTGTTCTCTTTACAGTCTCCCTTCAGGTATTTATAGACATTAATAACAATCCCCATGAGCCTTCTCTTCTCCAGGCTGCAATCCCAGCACTCTCAGCCTTTGCCTATATGTGAGGTCTTGCTAGTAAAGATAGAGCCAGAGAAGGTATTTAGTACTTCTGCCTTGTCCATGTCCTGTGTAACCAGGTCCCTTGGACCCCTGTCTCATTGAGCAATGGCCCCGCATTTTCCCTAGTCTTCCTTTTGTTGCCTCTGCACTTGTAGAAGCCCTTCTTGTCATCTTTGACATCCCTGGCTAGATTAAATTCCAACTGGATTTTAACTTTCCTACCTTCATCCCTGTATGCTTAGACAATGTTTCTGTGTTCCTCCCAGGCTACCCATCTTTGCTTCTACCCTCTGTATGCTCCCTATTTGTGTTTGAGTTTGGCCAGGAGGTCCTTGTTCATCCATGCAGACCTTCTGGCATTTTTGCCTGTGTGCTGGTTTTGGCTGAGAAGGGGTTAATTCTCCTCACTGTGATGGGTCGGCTACCTTTCCAGCTTCCCGCGCTCTGCCGCGTGGTGGTGGGGGCTGGGAGGGGCGGGGCCATGGCGGGGGCGGCTGACCCCGACTGGCCAATGGCAGGTTCATTCCATACCACGTGACATCATGACCAGTACACGGAGGGGTGGCAGGTTGGAGCTCGGGGGCGGCGCGGCGTCGGGTCAGCGGGCAGCGAGCGGCTGCGGTGCGTGCGGTTTGTTTTGGTGGTTCGTTCCCCCCTCCCCTCCCTTCCCCCCTCCCCCAGGGCTTTGCGCCTCTCGTTGTTCTCCTTTACATTGCATTTCTGTTGTTGTTTCTTTTAATTTTCGTTATTAAACTGTTCTTATCCCAGCCCACGAGCGTTGCCCTTCTGATTCCCTCCCCCATCTACCGGTGGGGAGTGAGCGAGCGGCTGTGTGGGGCTGAGCTGCCGCTAAACCACGACAGTCTTTTTGGTGCCCAACGTGGGGCTCAAGTGTTGGAGATAATAACAGTTGCTGGTCACAGCACCATGTTGTCCTTTTTGCAGTTGGTGTTAAAGATCGGTGTTGGTTTGTTGAGTCTGCTGTGTTCTGCTGTGATTAGTAACGTTTTGCCTACAAGATTTGTTATACAAACACTCGTTTTCAGCTTTATCTGGTATTTGGGGTTTTTGCTGAAACCGTTAGTGTACTTCGGATACCACCATGTTGAGGCAATTAGCAATTATACCTCCTCCTCTGAGAGATTTTATATGGAGGAAATACAGAATAATACCTTTGCAACTCTGTTCTATGATGTCTGTGCCTTTGTTACAACAACCTTTTTGTATCTTGAACATCCTTGGGTGGTTAAGGTGCACTTATTGTTAGTTTTTGGGCAGGTTGTTCTGGTTTTGACTAAGCAACTTAAGAATATCACCCACAAATCTGCCCCGAGGCTTGATAGTTAGGAGTGGCAGGGCATGTGGGATAGCATGGGCAAATACCTAGGGCAGTGGGCACCCCCAGTGTTTTGGAGTTTCACCCCCGAACAAGTGCAGAATCCTAAAAAACTAGTAGAATATTTGGAGAAAGTATGTTGTTACACTGGGAACTCCAGAGAGACACAGATAACTGCAACATGCTGGGGTCTGGCCCATGCATACCGAGCCCTGCTCAACAGTATTCAGTGCCCGCAGGGGGAAGAGAATGTCTCTGGATTGAAACGCAAAGTGACTGGCACTGTAGCCACTCCAGCCCTGACAACAGGCACTGCAGCCACTCAAACCCCCACAAGTACCGGAGCTAGCTCAGAAAATAAACCCGTACCAGTATCAGTTGCCCCCATACACAAGATGAAATATTGGAAGCGGACATCAACTCGTTTAGAACAGGATGATGAAGAACCAGGGCCATCGCGGGGAGAGGAGGGAGAAATAATAAATGAAATAGAGACCACCCGATCCCTGTCCTTAAGCGAGTTGCGAGATATGCAAAAAGATTATAGCCGTCGTTCAGGTGAGCACATTGTCACCTGGCTGCTCCGATGCTGGGATAATGGGGCCAGTAGCCTGGAACTAGAGGGAAAAGAAGCCAAACAATTGGGATCCCTTTCTGGGGAAGGGGGCGTTCACAAAGCAATTGGAAAAAAACCACAAGCCCTCAGCCTCTGGAGGCGACTCCTGTCTGGAGTGAAGGAAAGGTATCCATTTAAAGAAGATGTTACATATCGCCCAGGAAAATGGACAACTATGGAGAAAGGCATCCAATATCTAAGGGAATTAGCTGTGCTTGAGGTGATTTATGGTGACCTGGACGATCAACGGTCATCCAAAGATCCAGATGAAGCCGAGGGCACAGGACCCATGTGGCGGAAGTTTGTATGGAGCACACCATCTTCGCATACAAACTCATTGGCAGTGATGTCCTGGAAAGATGACGAGATACCAACGGTGGCAGAGGTGATAGATAGACTCCGGGATTACGACACAAATATCTCTTCCTCGCTTGTCTCTGCTGTGGAGAAACTATCCCAAGAGGTCCAGCAACTCAAAGAAGATCTGTCCTACTCCCCACCTCGACAGAGCAGTGTCTCAGCTGTTAGGAATAAGCGTCCTTTGGCTCCAAGAAGGGGATACACACCACGGGCCACCCTATGGTTCTACCTGCGTGACCACGGAGAGGACGTGATGAGGTGGGATGGCAAGCCTACCTCAACCCTACAGGCACGAGTGCATGAACTGCAAGGAAGAACAGTCACTCAGGGGGGCTCTTCCAGGAAAGCTGCTGCTCCAATTTCCAGTGAACAAGTCCCCAGACAGAGGAGTAGAAGCGTAGATTTTATTTCTAAGTGTAATAGAGGGACTCCTGATTCACATTTGCAGGAAGTGAGTTGTGACTGCCATGACCAGGACTAGAGGGGCCCTGCCTCCAGCCGGGTGGAGGAAAGGGATAACCGGGCTTACTGGACTGTGTGGATCCGATGGCCTGGCACGTCCGACCCACAGGAGTATAAAGCTTTAGTGGACACCGGCGCACAGTGCACCTTAATGCCATCAAACTATATAGGGGCAGAACCCATCAGCATTGCTGGAGTGACAGGGGGATCCCAAGAGCTAACTGTATTGGAGGCCGAAGTGAGCCTAACCAGGAATGAGTGGCAGAAGCACCCCATTGTGACTGGCCCAGAGGCTCCGTGCATCCTTGGCATAGACTATCTCAGGAGAGGGTATTTCAAGGACCCAAAAGTGTACAGGTGGGCTTTTGGTGTAGCTGCCTTGGAGATGGAGGAAACTGAACAGCTGTCTATCTTGCCCGGTCTCTCGAAGGACCCTTCTGTTGTGGGGTTGCTGAAGGTCAAAGAACAACAGGTGCCAATCGCCACCACAACAGTGCACCGGCGGCAATATCGCACCAACAGAGACTCTCTGATCCCCATCCGCAAACTCATTCACCAACTGAGGAGCCAAGGAGTCATCAGTAAGACCCACTCACCCTTTAACAGTCCCATATGGCCAGTCCGGAAGTCTAATGGAGAGTGGAGACTAACAGTAGACTATCATGGCCTGAATGAAGTCACTCCACCGTTGAGTGCTGCTGTGCCAGACATGCTAGAACTTCAATACGAACTGGAGTCCAAGGCGGCCAAGTGGTATGCCACAATTGATATTGCTAATGCATTCTTCTCAATCCCTCTGGCAGCAGAGTGCAGGCCACAGTTTGCTTTCACATGGAGGGGTGTCCAGTGCACCTGGAATCGACTGCCCCAGGGGTGGAAACACAGTCCTACCACTTGCCATGGACTGATTCAGACTGTACTGGAACAGGGAGAAGCTCCCGAACAGCTTCAATACATTGATGACCTCATTGTGTGGGGCAACACAGCGGAAGAAGTTTTTGAGAAAGGAGAGAAAATAGTCCAAATCCTTCTGAAAGCTGGTTTTGCCATAAAACAAAGTAAGGTGAAGGGACCTGCATGAGAAATCCAGTTCTTAGGAATCAAATGGCAAGATGGCTGTCGTCAGATTCCAATGGATGTGATCAACAAAATAGCAGCCATGTCTCCACCAACCAGCAAAAAGGAAACACAAGCTTTCTTGGGCGTTGTGGGTTTTTGGAGAATGCATATTCCAAATTACAGTATGATCGTAAGCCCTCTCTATCAAGTGACCCAGAAAAAGAATGATTTCAAATGGGGCCCTGAGCAACGACAAGCCTTTGAACAGATTAAACGAGAAATAGTTCATGCAGTAGCTCTTGGGCCAGTCCGGGCAGGACAAGATGTAAAAAATGTGCTCTACACCGCAGCCGGGGAGAATGGCCCTACCTGGAGCCTCTGGCAGAAAGCACATGGGGAGACCCGGGGTCGACCCCTAGGGTTTTGGAGTCGGGGATACAGAGGGTCTGAAGCCCGCTATACTCGGACTGAAAAAGAGATATTGGCAGCATATGAAGGGGTTCGAGCTGCTTCAGAAGTGGTTGGTACTGAGGCACAGTTGCTCCTGGCACCCCGACTGCCAGTGCTGGGCTGGATGTTCAGAGGAAATGTCCCCTCTACACACCATGGAACTGATGCTACGTGGAGTAAATGGGTTGCACTGATCACCCAGCGGGCTCGAGTAGGAAACCCCAGTCGCCCAGGAGTTTTGGAAGTGATCATGGACTGGCCAGAAGGCAAAGATTTTGGATTATCACCAGAGGAGGAGGTGACACATGCTGAAGAAGCCCCACTGTATAACAAACTGCCAGAAGATGAGAAGCAATATGCCCTGTTCTCTGATGGGTCCTGTCATCTTGTGGGAAAGCACCGGAGATGGAAGGCTGCTGTATGGAGTCCTACACGACAAGTAGCAGAAACTGCTGAAGGAGAAGGTGAATCGAGCCAGTTTGCAGAGGTAAAGGCCATCCAGCTGGCCTTAGACATTGCTGAATGGGAAAAGTGGCCAGTGCTCTATCTCTATACTGACTCCTGGATGGTGGCAAATGCTTTGTGGGGCTGGCTGCAGCAGTGGAAGCAAAGCAACTGGCAGCGCAGAGGCAAACCCATCTGGGCTGCCACATTGTGGCAAGATATTGCTGCCCGGGTAGAGAACCTGGTTGTAAAGGTACGGCATGTGGATGCTCACGTCCCCAAGAGTCGGGCCACTGAAGAACATCGAAACAACCAGCAGGTAGATCAGGCTGCCAAGATTGAAGTGGCTGAGGTGGATCTGGACTGGCAGCATAAGGGTGAACTATTTCTAGCTCGGTGGGCCCATGACACCTCAGGCCATCAAGGGAGAGATGCAACATACAGGTGGGCTCGTGATCGAGGGGTGGACTTGACCATGGACGTTATTGCGCAGGTTATCCACAAATGTGACACATGCACTGCAATCAAGCAAGTGAAGTGGGTAAAGCCTCTGTGGTATGGGGGACGATGGCTGAAATATAAATACGGGGAGGCCTGGCAAATTGACTATATCACACTCCCACAAACCCATTAAGGCAAGTGCCATGTGCTTACAATGGTGGAAACAATGACTGGCTGGCTGGAAACATATCCTGTCCCCCATGCCACTGCCCGGAACACTATCCTGGGTCTTGAGAAACAAGTCCTGTGGCGACATGGCACCCCAGAGAGAATTGAGTCAGACAACGGGACTCATTTCCCAAATAACCTCATAGACACCTGGGCCAAAGAGCATGGCACTGAGTGGGTGTATCACATCCCCTATCATGCACCGGCCTCTGGGAAAATTGAACGGTACAATGGACTGTTAAAAACTACACTGAGAGCAGTGGGGGGTGGAACATTCAAGCACTGGGATACACATTTAGCAAAAGCCACGTGGTTAGTCAATACGAGGGGATCTGCCAACCGAGCTGGCCCTGCCCAGTCAGAATCCTTACGTACTGTGGAAGGGGATAGAGTCCCTGTAGTGCACACAAAAAGTATGCTGGGCAAAACAGTCTGGGTTCTTCCTGCCTCCGGCAAAGGCAAACCCATTCGTGGGATTGCTTTTGCTCGAGGACCTGGGTGCACTTGGTGGGTGATGCGGGAGGGTGGAGAAATCCAATGTGTGCCTCAAGGGGATTTGATTTTGGGTGAAAACGGTCAATGAACTGAATGGCACAATGTGAACTGCTATATAATACTGTGTGTCACCTCTGTGTTGTATCAATGATATCAGAGTACGAGACTCCCAACCCACGGAAGATAAACTGTGAAACAAGCCGTGCAGCAGTGATGGAACGATGACTGACTCGGTATGCAGCAACCCAATGCCACACACCATCTCTCCCACCCGGAAAGACTGATACAACAGATGGAGCCCAGAGTCATGGACTGGATGAACTCAATGGACATTTTAATGGACATTGTACAGGGAAGGTCCATGAACTAAGGGAATGATGTCTGTGTATTATGTTAAAGGATGGGAAGGGGAGGGGTGGTGGTTGGTACGGTTGTATTGCATCATATGGGACCTGGGCATGGTGTAAATGGTATGGAATAAGGGGTGGAGAATGTGCTGGTTTTGGCTGAGAAAGGGTTAATTCTCCTCACTGTGGGGGTCGGCTACCTTTCCAGTTTCCCGCGCTCTGCCTCGTGGCGGGGGGGGGCTGGGAGGGGCAGGGCCATGGCGGGGGCGGCTGACCCCGACTGGCCAATGGCAGGTTCATTCCATACCATGTGACACCATGACCAGCACATGAAGGGGGGCAGGCTGGGGCTCGGGGGCAGCGCGGCGTCGGGTCAGCGGGCAGCGAGCGGCTGCGGCGCGTGCGGTTTGTTTCAGCGGTTCGTTCCCCCTCTCCCCTCCCTTCCCCCCTCCCCCGGGGCTTTGCGCCTCTCGCTGTTCTCCTTTACATTGCATTTCTGTTGTTGTTTCTTTTAATTTTCGTTATTAAACTGTTCTTATCCTAGCCCACGAGCGTTACCCTTCTGATTCTCTCCCCCATCTACCGGTGGGGGAGTGAGCGAGCGACTGTGTGGGGCTGAGCTGCCGGCTAAACCACGACAGCCTGACTTCTTACTCACTGGAATGGATGCCCATTGAGCCTGGAGAAGCTGACCCTTAAATATTAACCAGCTTTCCTGGGCCCCTCTTTCGTCTAAGGGCTTATCCCACAGGACTCTTCTGTTCAGATACTTGAAGAGGCCGAAGTCTGCTGTCTTGAACTCCAGGATTTTGGGCTTGCTATTCACTGTCCTCCCTGACCTCAGGATCCTGAAAATCACAGTCACTGCAGCCAAGGCTGCATCTGATCATCATTCACATTTCCAACAAGCCTCTCATTGGTGAGTATGAATGAGGTCCAGAAACTCACCTCTCTTCATTGGCTCCTCTATCACTTGTAGGAGGAATTTATCACCAATGCACTCCAGGAACCTCCTGGATTTTTTATGCCTTACTGTGTTGCCCCTCCAACAGATATCAGGGTCGTTGAAATTCCCCATGAGGACCAGGGCTTTCTAATGTGAAGCTGTTCCTATCTGTCTGTAAAGGATCTCACCTAATTGTTCTTCCTGGTTGGATGGCCTATGGCAGATACCTGCTATAATGCTACCTTTACCCATCCTCTCCTTAATCCTAAATCAGCTCTCCATCTGCTCCTCTTCCATCCTCAGGCAAAATCCCCAGCCAAAGTGCCCTAGGGAAAAAAAGACATGTTCTGCCTTTGTATATTTTGGCCTCATTTTCCAATGAAAGATGACTTACAGAATCCTACTGCCATTTCTCTGTAAATAACTTTTGAACCCATTATCTAATTTCAGTCAAAGCTGAAAGAAGAGGAGATTTCAAAGACAGGAATTTCCAATGTTTACTAAATATTAGTATCTAGGTAGAGAGAAAAGTCAAAGATTGTGGAAAGCCTGCATGGTAAGTGCAAGAGTTAATTATCATATGAATATCTGGAGCTAATCAGACCACATATAGCTGAGAATCAGCCTAGGACAAGCTGCTTCTTGTCTGAGTAGTGCTCAAGGATGACAGAGAAATGAGGTACTATGTTGAGGGAGAGTCTGCAAGGAAAATGAAAAAGGAAGACCAATCGCACGGATTTGGAAGAATGCTGAGAATGTTGCAAACTGACAATGCTACACACTACAGGAATCATGACAGAAAATAATGGAAAATGCTCCATGCTTTCATTAGTTACTCTGATTATTAAATAAAACATTTATTTCCATTTCCAGTTTTCTCCAATTATTAATTTCACATAATTTAATCTGATGGAAAAAATTTGATTGAAAATCTTGATAATCAAAGTCATTAACAAAGGTTACATAAAACTGAGACTGTCCTAGTTTCAGCCTTTCCTCCTTCCAATGAGTTTAAAATATGATCTGAGGAAACACTACAAGAGGTGAGAAGTCAGTTTGTGCTTTCATCCTGTGGAGATTTGTTTCTGTGATATGATTACACAGACTGGCGTATGTTACTCTTGATGGTAGGTTTTTATCATACACACTTGTCCATCAGAAACTAGAATGAGACCAGCAGCTCGTTTTGCATCAACCACCCAACAATCTGGACAATGTTTCCAAACCAAGGATGCATCTGAACAAATGACTTATAGTTTGAAATAAATGGTACTCATAATCTAAGCTAAATTATTCCTTCTGAAAGTCTTTTTTATTATTAGCGCTATTCTATTTCCAGTGATTTAGGCAAGTAGTTAAGTAGACAAAATCCCATCTCTAAGGAAACTGATAAACATTTTTGACCAAATTTTCAAACAAGCTGAAAGCAAGTCATTTGGTATCTTTTTAAAGGTAATCTTGAAATCCTAAAGTAAAATAGCATTAAAAATTAAAACCAAATGTCCTTATACTCACAAAATAGAAAGATAAGTGTTCTTCATGTTACAGATGATGATTTTTTTCTTATTCCATTTCATGAAAATGAGATTAAAAAAATACAACCCCAAACAAAAAAACAGTCTCGAATGAACATAGAGCTGTAAATTTCTCCCTTCGCATTTAATGCACAAAGGTTTCCTGTGGATTTTTAACTTATTTTGAAACCAATGGCAAACAAAGCCTGTAAAGAATAAAAGCCACGTTGCTCACTTTTTGTAAATGTCTATTAATAATCAGAATAAAAAAATAAAACTGGGAATCTCAAAGTGTTGTGTCCTGAAATCTTGAATCAATATTTCAGGTGTATTTCAGAGTTTCTATCCACAACTAAATCATATATATTCTGGTTTAGTTAGTTGATGTATTCCTCAGTTGTGTTCCCTACCAACTGAAATACAGAGCTAACACAAGGTGGAGAGTTTTTGTGTACCATGAAATAAGTTTTATAATACTGCACATAAAATAATACATATTTATATATATGTGTACCCAGACACACGTTCATATAAACGCATTAATATATTTTCTAAAAAAAAGATTTTATTTTTTCCCCTCATTTAATGGCTAGTACAGCCATTTTCTTTCAGTGAGGACAATGTGGAGCTGATTGGCCATTATGAACTAACCCACTCCTGGAGGCCTGAGGAGGGTGGACCAGATACAAGTTACTCTGCTCTTGCCAGGCCTGGTGGTAGAACTGTTGCTGTATCAGAAGGAAGAAGCTCTGAGAGATCCAGTTGAGTATGTGTGGATAGTATCTGTATACTTTGACACACTTGCTGTTAGATTTCTATGGGTTTTTTCCACTTTCTGGATCATTTCAGCTCCCCACTGCCTGAGAAAATGTACAGCTGGCTGCTAGCATTCCCATTGTATTGATCTGTCCCATAAACAGGTGTCCAGGAGAAAGGGGAGGACCTCAAGTATAGAAAATTATCAGCTCTGATATCAGCTAGCTTGCTGAATTCTTTGGAAGATGTCTCTAGGCATCTGAGACTAGGTCTCAGAAGAAAACTCCACACTGTACCATAAATACTAGGAAACAGGTATCTTTGCCTTTGAATCACTGCCTTCTCCATGAAATAAAAAATGAAAGGGAGAAGAAAAGACAAATCCCAGTATCTCAATATTTTTGTTGCTTACCTTCTGCTGCCTTCCTGCTGAGCATATGGGCTTCCTGAGAATACACTTCTGATGGATCTAATTTCACTTATAAATTGTATAATTTAATTTTTTTTTCATTTATAGAGGGCAGAACCAAAAAGTTTGAGTTCAGCTGGTAGGCATTTATGTATTTTAGTGAATCAAACTTCAATTTCTTTCAACTTACCAGTTTTATGAACCCATTACCAATATAAAAACTGCCTGAGAATTTGAAAGTATTACCACTTCTAGCCTGGAAAATAGCCAGACTTTGGGTTCTTTTTGGACTGTTGCAGTTAGGGGAAGAAGTTAATGATGGGATCATTTATTTGATGCAGTTATTTTCATTCACTAAAAAGAAATAAAGTGCTGTTTCTCTGAGAACAAGAGTAAACAAATTAGAGGAGACAAGTTCCTTTCTCATATCCTCAAGGGTTTTACAAGCAGAAGCTGACCTAAAACCTTCTCTCTGGGTTCCTTTCAGGACAATGCATATTTTCCTTCCCCCAGCTGTGTTCAGACTGTCTTGTTCTATTTCTCCCAACCACTTTCACCCACAGCACGCACAAACACACCCATATGTTGCTACTAAGCAATGTCCAATGGGAGAAAAAAATAATAATCTACATGGCTTTAATTATTGATTTTACTTACATATTTGTTTTTAGTATTTGTATGTTTCCCTTTTGGTTTGGGGGCTATCTATTGCTTCTTTCAATTAATCTGAACAAAAGGCAGTTACTAACCTTAAGAGCTTCATAAGCTTTGCTTCCAGAGTACATATCAGTACATTTATAAATGGAGAATAGAGGCTAAATAAACAGCAGTCCTCTTTCCTACTTGCTTCTTTTCTGAATTTCATGCTTCTAATAGAGAAAAAGAGATGTGCTATTTTTAGACTTGTGAGCAGTCTTCTGTATGTTAGCTTATAGATTCCTGATCACCTGTTGTTAGCTTTTGTTCTGCCTTATGATTGAATTTTATTTACATTTAATAAAAAAAAAAAAAAAAGAAAATTAGTCAAAACAGGATTCTTCAGGTTTACTTCAATTAATAATCTGACTTTACCATGGTTGGCACATAATGCAATCTAAAATACAGTGACAACAGTTAGCTATACCTTAATAAAGCTTCAGGAAAGACTTTTCTATTAGTTTATTATCCCATTAACAGGATGCACAAATGGGACATCCAATTTAGTAATGGCTCATTAACTCTTTTCCATGTTAATAATGTTATGAAAAAAGGGGCTTAGAATACAAAATACAGCTACAGAAGGAAAAAAACCCTTCATTCTGACAACCATATTTTTTTTGTAAGGATGGGGCTATTCTATAAGCAGTGATCTGTGCCAGGCCTGTGACAGTAGTAGTAATTACCTCCATCCCCTTGTGCTGGGAATGAAACTGTCATTTGTCTCCATTATGGCTGAACATTGAAGCTGCCTTACACTTTATTCAGCAAATGAAATGCTTTAACATCTGACTGTGAATTGCTACTGGGGAAAAAAAAAAAAGAGCATAAAAATAAGGAAGTTATTATCACAAAACAAAGACAAGAAATAATGCTTACTCTTCAAAAAACATTCTGTCATAATTAATTCTTTTTGTTAGAAAAATCAGGGTTTCACAAAATAGGCAGATACTTGTACGTGAGTACTCTCTACTGGTGTTTTTGTTGATTTGTATTTACAATCTGTCTTCAATATGATATATGAATGTAATCTATATCACACTATATTTTCTATATATATTCTCCACCCTCATTTGTGACGGAGAAGCCACTGATGCAAATTGTTTGCTGGATACAGACCAATTATAATTTTACTTTCTGTTATTTTGAACAATTATCTTCCCGTACTATCATGAATTAAGAATGGGGCTGCAGAAGTGATTTTTTTTTTCTTCCAGTCACAAGATTAGAAGCTCTTTTCTGAAAAAAAAAAAATCTTTTAAGAAATATCAACTTCTCCCATTCATTGCAGTTAAAAAGACATTACAGTGCTGTCTTTGCATATATGTGTACCACCTTAAGTACTGAGTGGGAGTACACCCATGAATCTTGGTTCTATGTCTGTCATTTTCAGTGAAAGGATTTTGATTTATTTCAGCAACTATTGGATAAATCTCTTAGTGAGAAACTGACTTATCACATACAAAGGATAACTCAATACTAACTGCAGTAGCTGTAGTTATTTCAGAGACACACACATTGTACAGGAAATTTTAAATTAATCACTTCTGGAATTGCCCATTATCCTAACTCTTTCAGTGCCTACCTTATGATGGCTAGTAGGAGTAGATAGATAGACCATAACAGCATGTCTACAGGCTAGCTTGGAAAAGTGTATCCTATGTACTTTCTATAACTTTTGTTGATCCTGCTGGGACATGACCAGGCAACATTTTTTCTGCTTTCTTTTGGAATCATCTTCTTTAGTGCTATATTTTTTACAGTTAACACTTTGTTATCTGGCAGATTAAGGAAGTTGACTAGCTGAGAAAATAAAACAAACACTAAACCCAAAGAATATACTTACTACCATGAAGTGAATGTAAAAAAATAAGAAATAAAGAATTCACAAGTCGGTGACTTTAATAAATCCTATCTGAAAACTGGCCAGTTTGCTCTCAGATAATCCAGACTATAATTTGGGTGATTCATATTCAGAATAAAACTAGAGGCCTTCTTTGTCTTTGTAAAGTGTACAAATTAATACTGGCATTGTCTGAATCAAGAAATAATGATGAGAAGTCATTACCAAAGGTAGTGTAAAAATTCATATAATTAACAAAATTATCAACTTCAACAATTTTAAGAGCTGGGGAGGGATTTTTTTCCCTATTATTATTATTAATTTAGTACATGAAAGATGGAACTCATCTGAGCTTATCTCAAGAGGTCTTCTTGTGGAATAATAGCTGGAGGAGTCTCAGAAATTAAACTCATGTTTTTAGAAAAGGTACAGCATTGAAGAGGCTGTCAGGGTGAAGTGCAGATGCCATCTGAGGAATCCATTCCACGGAAGTTCCCAAGTAACCTTAGATATCAGCAATGCCAGGAAAACTTGGTGTGCTGACTCTAAGAGGATTTGCCCAGAGGGTGGAGTGGTGTGGAGGCATCGCGGCCAGGCTCTGCGATAAATGGGGACTCAAGGTACCATGGAGCTGGTACACTGCACATGTGCTACCCTGGGCCAACAGTCCATCATGTTTTTGACAAAATTCTGACCTTTTTGGGAACTTTTCTCATTATAATATCATTATAATGCCAAAACACACCTTCACCCCAAAAGCTACCCGCCTCTGAGGTGCGACCACCCCCCACTGGGCCTGCGCTTTGGATTTTTCTATTTTACACATTTAAAAGCAAAGTGAGGAAATTTTACACCAATCATAATAAAGGTATGTATGACTAGAGTCACTCAAGCTCCACCTGAAAGGTAAAAAATAGTACAAAATAGGTTAAGAGGAAAAGGGTGTTAAGGAAGATACCATCGTGTACCATTCTGACTTCTGGGACCGGTCAATGGGCTGAGCATCTCTTCTCCCCCACAACGGGATGCCTTTGGATAAAATTTGAGTACTTGGTTATACCAAGTGTTTCCCTGGAAAAGTTTCGAAACCTCTCTATAGCTTCATTTTAAATCTCCGATACATTAGAGTCGCTTCATATTTTCTTAACACACTTGTAGCCTAGCAGTGTTACTAATTTTCTTATTATTTGTGTTTGTCTTGTAACCAGCAATCTTATCACCCGTAATCCAAAGAACCTGTGTATCTGTTGCTTTAATAAATCGTACTATACATTAATCTAGCCATGACAATTCTCATTGAATGCAACTGGCCTGGACAGCTGCCAAATTAGTTACTAACAACAAATACTCTGATGGGTGGTTACATCTACAGTCCTTAGAAAATAAACCGTTGACCAAGTCTGAGACTAAGATTGGACTTAGCTGCACCTAGACTCCTCTCTGAGGAGTTTAGAAAGCCAGGGGGTCCTGTCTGAACGTCATGACTCAACGGTAGGGTCTCTCCATAGCCACTCCTCAGACTCCTACCATTAATGCAACACTCCTTTACAGCCAGACAGGCCGCTCATTCCAGTGATCTACTCCAGAACTCGAGCAGCAGGACAGGAATCACTCTCCCATCAGCCATGTTTCTCTTCAGGTGCACTTGATAGTAACAAGTAACTCAAATGTAGATATCCAATTTGTTAATGTTCCAAGCTAGTAGAGAGGAATTCCTCCTGGACGGATTCAGTTTTCATAGATAAACAGGAACTGTTTTGAACAGGCAGGTGTGTACTTGAATAAATCTTTCATTTTTACATTCAGTTCTGTTTTCTCACATAATTAGTATATATCAAAATATCTCATAAGTGAGCTCATATCTTATCATGTAAGAGATTTTAGAAGATGCAGAAGCAACCTCTATGAAATTTTCCTTTACAAAAGCATTCCTGCAAGCATTTAAGTACTTCATTACTTAAAAGTATCTCAAACTTCTTAACTGTGAAAAGTATCTTTCAGCACTACTGTCTCATATACAAAAATAAACAATTCATTTTGCAGATCAAGCTGTGAGACTTTATGGCTTGCCTGTCTTAGAACACACTGACATTTATTTCAATCTGCAACTTTGTATGCTCAGAGTAGCATCACTGGAAGTAAAAGACAGCTTTTTCTTCTGGAAAATATAATAACATTGAAAAAAGTGGGTCAATGCATTCTAATGAGAGTGCAACTTACAATGAATACTCTCTTTTTTTATATCCCTTTCCTTTGTGCTGATTTGACCTGACTACTTCTACCCTTTCTTAATCTGAGTTACAACATAAAGCTGAGATCTGGTTCAACTAAATTTAGGAACATAGATAAATAGCATAGATAAGAGGTGATGACCTCCCTCTGACAACTTTATTTGCCTTGACAGAAGAACTTAGGTGCTTCAAGGATCTTTTATTTGGACCCTAAAATAAGAGAAAGCTAGGTACTGAAATTAAGTCCTCAATTACGATTGTAAGTTTCCTTCTATATGTATGTACAGAGGCATATGATTTATATATCTAAGTCTGTGTATCTAACTTTTCCTGTTTCCTTGTTTGATTAGGTTTGTTTTGTTTTGGTTTTGTTGTCCTGTTTTGTATGTGTGTCACCTATAACAAAAGCAATCCCCTGGACCCTTCCTTAAGTACTTATACTGAAACATTTCTATGTCTGTTCAAGCATAAAGCAGAACAATTTGTTATCAATATATTCTTAAATCATTTAAAGCACCGTGGCCCAGTTCTAACAAAAATACCAAACAGATATCTAGGCATTATCCTTCACAAAGGGACAACTGAAAATCTTCTCATATGAACTTTTCTACCTGGTTTTAGCCTTCACTTCTAAATCATCACTTCCAGATCCTCATATTCTGATCATTCCAGAAAATTATTGAACAGTGTTATTCCAAAAGATCCCTTCTTATCATCTTGAACAATGGTGCAAATATTTCCCTGTTTCTACTGGAAATGTTTCAATGAATATATCTTAAAAATCTTTATACATCATTGCATGCTGGTGGCATATAGTCATTCAATAATGAGGTAAAATGTGTTTATGCCTTGTTCTGACATTTCAAATCATGATTTCTTTGTTTACCCAGGAAAACTTATTATTTTCTGAATAAATGTAATTTCACTTTTTAATATTAAATTTAATTTCATTCCTATCATCAGCCTTGCATTTCCAAAACAGATTAACCAATGAATGGTAGACCATTAAATAAAATGTTATTGGATGTATCTTGTTCCTGTTGGGAGGAAAAAATATCAATTTACTCAAATAAAATAGAATTCATTGTGTTTCATATGATATTGTTGAATACCATGCAATATTTTTCTTACAGAAGGCCACTTGCTCTTCTCCTAGCAGTGCTACAAATTAGGTATTGTAAAGTAATTTTGGTAATATACCGCTCATATTATTTTATCTAGTAGATATTAATAACAAGTAGCCATCCAAGCATGATATCTATCTGCCTGTAGATACAGATATTTCTTCTAATGTGTCCTTATTCTTGTAAAGTATTCAATGACCTCTGAACAAGTATGTATCTGTGACTAGGCTGTGCTAATGAAACATCTATTATGTTCTGGAGATACCACAGTTGATACAGGAGATTGTAACAACAGTTCCCCAAAACAAAATCAACAGATTATGGCAGAGGCCTTGAAAGAACAAGCACCGCATTTGTACTGATCACTAAAGGGATGCCATCTCATAAACCAGATAAAAGCAGTTTTAAGGGTAACTGATGAAGAAAGAGTAAGTGGACAGTAAGCACCTTTCTGAAATGCCTGTACACCAATGCACGCAGCATGGGGAATAAACAGGAGGAACTAGAGGTCTGTGTGTGGTCGCAGGGCCATGATCTCATTGCAGTCACAGAGACATGGTGGGACAGCTCGCATGACTAGAATGTGGTCATGGATGGCTACAGGCTTTTCAGGAAAGACAGACCAGCAAGGCGAGGTGGGGGAGTTGCTCCTTATGTGAGGGAGCAACTGGAATGCATCGAGCTCTGCCTTGGAGTGGAAGGAGAACAGGTTGAGAGCTTGTGGGTAAAAATTAAGGGACAGCATATATGGGTGACATTGTTGTGGGTATTTGCGACAGGCCACCTGATCAAGAAGAGGAAGTTGATGAAACCTTCTACAGACAGCTGGAAGTAGCCTCACAATCACAGGCCCTGGTCCTCAAGGGGGACTTGAACCACCCTGATATTTGCTGGAAAAGTAACACAGTGAGCCATGCATGATCCAGAAGGTTCCTGCAGAGCATCGAGGACAACTTTTTGGTGCAGGTGGGGGAGGAGACAACGAAGTGAGATGTGCTGCTCGACCTTATCCTAACAAAAAAGGAAGGGCTGGTTGAGGATGTGAGAGTTGGGGGTAGCCTTGGCTGCGGTGACCATGAGATGGCTGAGTTAAGGATACTGCATGGTAGAAGCAGGGCAACAAGCTGGATTACAATCTTGGACTTCAAGAGGGCCAACTTTGGCCTCTTCAGAGACCTCTGGGGTGCATTAAAAGGAGTGTGGCCAGCAAATCGAGGGAGGTTATCCTCCCCCTCTACTCTGCCCTAGTGAGACCACATTTGGAGTACTGTGTCCAGTTTTGGGCCCCTCAGTTTAAGAAGGACAGGGAACTGGTTGAGCAAGTCCAGCGGAGAGGTACCAAGACGATCAGGAGACTGGAGCGTCTCCCTTATGAGGAAAGGCTGAGAGACTTGGGTTTGTTCCGCATGGAGAAGAGAAGACTGAGGGGGAATTTCATCAATACCTATAAGTATCTAAAGGGTGAGTGTCAGGACGATGGGACTGGGCTCTTTTCATCAGTGCCCAATGACAGGACAAGGGGCAATGGGCACAAGCTGGAACACAGGAAGTTCCACCTCAATATGAGGAAAAACACTTCTTTCCTGTGAGGGTGCCAGAGCAGTGGCACAGGCTGCCCAGGGAGGTTGTGGAGTCTCCTTCCCTGGAAACATTCAACACCCGCCTGGATGCGTTCCTGTGCCCCCCTGCTCTAGGTGTCCCTGCTTAAGCAGGGGGGTTGGATGAGATGATCTCCAGAGGTCCCTTCCAACCCCTACCATTCTGTGGTTCTGATTGTGTTACACTAGTAACAAAAATCTGACTCCGAGCACATCCTAGAAGGAGGGGGAAGAAACCACTTCCACAAACACTACCATCTTAACTCATTCTGGTGAGAAACTGGAAGGTAGTTGGTTCTCCAAGACCCTCCTATTTCCACCCTTCTTATTGAGCAAAACTAGAAACATCAGCTGTAGTATGCCAAGCAGGAAAGGAAGGATATGCACAACACAGGATAAAAGGAATAGATATTAAAAAAAGCTGTGTTTATCAGTTTTAACTATATCATGATTGACAATGAACTGTAATAACCGAGTGATTTCAAATAGAAAAATTAGTATTATTCTGATTGAACTAGTAATAATTATTTAATTAGATTTTTAGAATTTTAATTAGACTACCGATAAATTCTTGGCTTTGTAGATAATGTTATTTTTACTGTAGGCCATTTAAAAATTACCGTGTTTTTTCTTGTACCCTGCTTTTGAGAACTGTCTGTTAAAAGTAAGAAGCAACACGGCCTATTGATTCATATTCTTTTAAACTATGCATATTCCATTTAAGCTAGATTTTAAATCCAAAATGAAAAAAAATAAAATCATGTGCCCATCTAAATAAAGTATATATAAATATATTTCCTCAGTATTGAAAAGTGTGCAGATCTTCCTTTTGCTTGTTTTTTGATTCATTTTTTCTGAGATATATGTTAAAGTAATATAGGAATTTATTCAAACACAAAGAGGTTTCTTACTAATTTTTTCTTTCTTCCACAATGTGATTAGAAAAACTGAAATTGTGACACCATTGTCATTTCCAAAGAGTTGTAACCCATCAAAGAAAGGTTCGTCAGTAGTCAGAATCAGCACACAGCATTCATATTGAATAAGTCCTTAAGAGGAAAAATTGCAATTGAATATTGCTGCATTGAATATATGTTGAAAATATTTTATTAAATCTGTAAAAATTATGGATACAAATAGAAATTATGAGTAAGTACATATAATATTAAATTGAATGGACTTTCTGCATCATCATATTAATTCCCCATTTACCTTTGTGCACCGTAGTATATATTCCTGTCACAGTCTTATTATGGAACCAGATAGGGATATCTTAATTCAAGAAATACATACTGATCTACTCTTCCTGAAGATCTGGCTCAAACCATTTTGAAAGACTAATTTTTTAGCAGATTTATGGCATGAGAGTCTTGCAAAGTATTTCACATTACATACTTCGTGACAGGAACATTTGTGTTTCTGAGGACTCATTTTTACTTTGAGTTAACAGAAAGTATTGAAGAAAAAGAGTCACACATTTGCACAGCCCACTACATAGCCACAGCAGCTTAGTAGGTTAAATTGCTATAGCAAGTTGAAATTACACTGAAGAAATTTTATCCACTTTTTGATGTAATGTCATAGAGAGAATTATTTCCATACCCAGATGTTCTCTTTCTGGGGTGCTTACAGTCATTCTTGATACTATCAAATGTTAAAAGTAGTACCCTGTAGAAGGAGCTTCTTCTGATTAATAATAAAAAAAGTGATCTGCCATTTTTTATCAGGTACACCATACAGAGCTTTAATTAATAAATTATTTCATCTAATGTCATGTTGCATACATAGATCTCTGGGATAATGTGGAGATCTGTATGCAAATCTGTGTTACAATTTTAAAGCAGTTCAAGTGTTTCAGTTTAGAATATGAAAATCATTACAGTAAGATGCATAAATATGGTGGAATTAGTAGCTAATAATTCTGTGGGTGCAAAACTGCATCTGCTATTTTAGAAGCACAGCTTGCTTTCAATGGGGAGAGGATGTTGATTCTTTCCAGACAGAGGCTGATGAATGATATATAGGAACCAAAATTTTTTAGTTTGGTCAAGGTAAAACTGTTCAGAAATATATGAGAAAACATTAATGTTGTAATGTAAAAGAGATTGAAAGATGGATGATTGAATATAACCCTGAAATCCTTGTAATTCATAAATATAACCCTGAATTATTTTCAAGGATTTGAAGCTGCAAATCTAGATTTCTATACCCACAATATTTATGAAGATTTTACTACATTCGTTGTGTCTAAACAGTAGAAAAGCAGAGAAGTAATAGCAACAGACTATAGGATTCTGGTGTCCAGAATTTTCTCGGTGTTAATAGGTTTGTGCCTTTTCCTGGTCAGCTGAATATCAGCTGCGCTGTGTTTATATGTTGTGGTTTAACCCCAGCTGGCACGTAAGCACCACACAACCACTTACTCACACCGCTCTGGTGGGATGGGGAGAGAATCAGAAGAGTAAAAATGAGAAAGCTCATGGTTTGAGATAAAGACAGTTTAATAGATAAAGCAGAAGCTGCATGTGCAAGTAGAGCAAAACAAGAAATTCATTTGCTGCTTCCCACGGGCAGGCAGGAGTTCAGCCATGTCCAGGAAAGCAGGGCTCCATCACTCGTAACGGTTACTTGGGAAGACAAATGCAGTAACTCCGATCACTCCCCCTTCCTCCTTCTTCCCCCAGATTTATATACTGAGCATGATGTCATATGGCATGGGGTATCCCTTTGGTCAGCTGGGGTCAGCTGTCCCAGCTGTGCCCCCTCCCAGCTTCTTGTGCACCCAGCAGAGCATGGGGAGCTGAAAAGTCCTTGACCAGTGTAAGCGCTACTTAGCAACAACTAAAACATCTCCATATTATCACCACTGTTTCCAGCACAAATCCAAAACTTAGCCCCATACTAGCTACTACGAAGAAATTTAACTCTGCCCCAGCAGAAAGCAGGACATCTATGCTTGCATACATG
This sequence comes from Phalacrocorax carbo, assembly GCF_963921805.1. Lineage (NCBI taxonomy): Eukaryota > Metazoa > Chordata > Aves > Suliformes > Phalacrocoracidae > Phalacrocorax > Phalacrocorax carbo. The sequence continues at coordinate 168,378,338 of NC_087513.1, forward strand.
TAAGTTTAAGTTCTCTGCAATTGGTGTGGTTGAAAAATATCTGCAGAAGAATGGCTGAAAAAACCCACATTTAAATTTGCAAGCCCAGGCACAGATACAAAAGACTGAAATTAACAACTAGGGGACTTGGGTCTGACATATGTATTCTTACAAAACTGCGTTATTATTAACAGGATTTTACATAGGTCTATAATGTAGCTTTATAGAGATGAAAAAACCAAGTACTTAAGAAGCAAGTCATGAGAGATTTCTGTTTCATCTCATTACGTCTTTGTGAATTAGTTCACTGTGTTGCTAAGCGGGTTGATAGCATGATTTTTGTTTTTTGTTTGGTTTTCCCCATATGCAAGAAGAAGAAAAATAAATTGGTGCTTCAGATTTTTTAAAAAAATCAGAATAATTTATAACTTCAGCATAGTAAAACTTCATTTTCTTTCAGCTTCCAATATTCTTAGAATGAATGCCATTACAAAATATTGTCCTTATTTCTGTTTAATACTTTTTTTTTTTTTTTTTCTGTAATCTATGATATACTTCGTCAGGGATAAATGGAAATGGTGTTAAGAAAAAAGAAAGATCACGTTTTGTTCTCAGGTTCCCTTATGTTTCACAGAATCAATATTAAACATTGAGGAACACAGCATATTTAGCTATATTTCTGGCATGAAAGGCTACAGACAGTAATTACCACTAATAATCTCTGCAAAGCTTTATTACCAGTGCAAACATATGAGTATACAGGAATGCTGCAGTGAGGTCAACTCAGCACATGGCTGAGAAGGAAAGCCAGTTTTCAGTTTTAATCACAGTTAAGCCCATACAGCCTTCAGAAATGGTAGCAATCTTAGTTTCTCCAGGCCTTGCATAAAAATGTGCTATTGGATGGCTTTTTTATGATAGGTAGATTCAGTTATAGCTTTGGGGCAAAGTTCTGGATGTGGAAACTTGCCTTGGTGACACATCTGCTCATTAATTATGGGTACTACTGGAAGAGTGCTTCATCTCTGCTCTCCAGCTGATTGTTCTGGTAAATCGTAGTGTTGATACATGAACAACAAAATAAAGTCCTGGATGTAGTAAATACTTCTTTTTTCCCTCTTAACTGATGCATACAAATACCTAGGAGAGTGTTTTCCAGTCAGCTCAAAAAAGTGTTTTGAAACAGATTGTCAAGAGACAAAACCTGGCATAGTTTTGGTAAAATCAACACTTTTCACAGTTAATTTTGCCTCACATTCCACTTTTTAATTTTCTGCCTGCACTACTCTACCTTTTTTAATTTTTGATAGTCTGGGTTTATGTATTTTTTTTGTAGATTAATGAAAGGTTTTAGGACTTCTCTTTTTTTTAAAGCAGTTTTCAATGTTTATACTTACTTGAGAAAAGTAGAGCTGAGGTTATTTATTTTAACATGAAAACAGTTGGGTTTTTTGCCATAAAAGCTTAATGTTACCTGCAAAATAAACATTCTCAGTAATTTTATACACTTTTAATGGTCTTTTGAAACAGCTGTAACAAAGGCAATAGATTACGATTTTCTCTTTCTAATCTTAACTAGAAACCTTCTCATTCAGTTTTAATAAGCAGTATTTAGAAAATAAACAAAGAAAAAGTAGGAAATTATAGATATAAATTTATTTTTTAAAGTATTCAGCCTAGAATTTTTCTGTGTAGTTGCAACAATTTACAGAGAAAAATTATGTTACAGTAATGCAAACATGTTTAAGAATTTCCTGCTACACCATCTTAATACGTATTTACTCCCAAATTTAATTATTATGGTTAAAATAATTTTTTTAAAAGCAAAATGGTCACAATAATTTTAAGAAGAATTTCAAGAGGGTCTTTTGTAGTTGGTTTTGGGTTTTTTTAATGCAACTTTTTTCTCCTCAGTATTTAACAACATAGTAACCTCTTGCTAGGTGGAGCTACATATATCTTTATCTTTTCAGTGGTCACAAACTTAAATTAAATGCTTATGTTATATAGTGTATATACTACTATATAGTCTTGCTAACACTAGTTTAGTATGCTTCTATGTGGGTTCAGGGCAAATGACCATTATGTCCTGATTAATGCATTCCTACCATATGGATGTTACAGACCTCTGTTTTCACTAAAATATGCTCCTGAAGAAGTAGTCATGGTGCTTAAAAAATTATAATAGTAGTAACCAAACTTTCCCTTGGTCTTGCAATTTTGAAATACACATTCTAAAGTAAAATAATTTTAAGGACTGTCAAAAAGCATGACTGTCACAACACCATTTTCCATTACAGCAACTGAATTTCATCTTTCATGTCTCTATAATTGTACAGCTGCAAGTTACTGTATTATAAGCAAAGTTTTTGTTAGCTGGTAAATCCAAGCAGACTAGGAGAGTTACTGCTTTAAGGGATATAGGACTTACTATGGGATGCAGGGAAAGATGATTTTGGAGTAAAGCAGAGGGTCTGGGGATTGTACACCAGTTTTTGTGGAACGGTGAAGGGATCAAGACCAACCAGGAAAGAAAAAGATTGAGAAAAGGGGGATAAAAGGGACAGACCATATATTAGAAGAAGCTAGTCATTATACTTGTCAGACTGAGGGTTAGTGTGATCACCACAGTCTGTACTACATTCTTACTAAACCCTATTTCTAACTGCCTTCTATGTGAACGCCCTCCCTATTTTGAGCCTCTTTATGTGAACATCACTTTGGACCAGCCAATAAGCAGGACAAGAGCTCTGGGTGCCAGCTACTGGGGAACGTGATGCTGTGTTTGTGCATTTGTGTGAAACTACTAGGGAACTTTAAGCTGGTGATCTTCATGTACTTGGAATAAAGATCACACAAGGTAATGGGAGAAAAAAGATGGGGAAGAAAAACGTAAGTACAGTTCAGTAGAAAACAAATCTTTTCCTTTGACCTCCTAGGAATTTTTGTTGGGAAAATAACTGTCTGAGTCTAAATTCTGATTATTTTCCTATTCTATAAAATAAATGTCTTTCAAGGATTGAAATGGCTTCCAGCGGATAATATCTTGTGTTGAATAAGAAAAACACATTTTGACCTAATCATATCTGGACTCCTTCCAAAATAAAGACTCAATGGAGAACTGATGATGCTGAAGTTAGCTGCAATTCCTATCAATTTCGACTGTGTTAGAATTTCCCTTTCAGGTCTCCAGTTCAGAAAATAATTGTTCTAAGATTCCCATTGAAGAGGACTCAAACATTTATATGGAAGTCTGGTTAAAGAAGTGAAAATTAATATATGAACAGCCTGATGTTTCTGGGTCAACTAATTGTATCAAATCTTTGTGCTTATAATATGGATCACAGAATTGCAGAATCACAGAAGGGTTGAGGTTGGAAGGGACCTCTAGAGGTCATCTGGTCCAACAACCCCCTGCTCAAGAAGGACCACCTATAGCAAGTTACCCAGGACCATGTCCAGATGGCTTTTGAAAATTTCCAAGGATGGAGACTCCACAGCCTCCCTGGGCAACCTGTGCCAGTGCTAGGTCACCCTGACAGTAAGAAAGTGTTTCCTGAAGATTTTTACTGTGAGGATGACTGATCACTGGAACAGGCTGAATTTAGGGGTTATAATGTACATATATTAGAGATATAGAGGGTTTTTATATATACATATATATATATAAAATAGAGGTAGAAATATTCTATATATACATGTAGACACTATAGTGTATATATAAAAGCTGTGTGTGAGTCATACCAATGCACAATTTAAACAGGTTACTTTTTTTTAAATTATATACCCTGCAGTATGTTCAAAAAAGAAATTCTATTTCAAATAATCAAATTGATATTGGGATTTTCTGAACTAAAAAATACACTTTCACATGTTGTTTTTTTACCAATCCTCTCCAAGTGAAAGTAAATCTTACCACTAGTGACACAGAATAAACGTATTTATTGATTTTGTTTTAAAGAGTAAAAAAAATTATCAAAATGCTGGCAGCTACAAGTATGAATACAGTAAAAGCCAAGTGTCTATAAAGTCTACACTCCACTTAGTTGCTAATGTTTTGGAAAAGAACTAGTTTCAGATAGTCCATCAGACATAACTATGTCGTTCTTTTCCATTAGGCAGACCAAAAGATTATTATTCTGTATTAAATACTGTTGATCAAACATCTTTAGAGTTTCAAACAACTCAATTTTTGCTCTAAATCTATATAATGTCAAATATTTAGCCAACTAAAAGTTTTAAATCCCTTTCTAGAAGGAAAAAAAAACCCTGACTTTTATATAAACTGCATCATCATCTATAATCTTTAAATGGATTTTTATGTTTTTAATGATCAATATGAATAGAAAATATTACTGCTGATCTCTTTGCCTACCAATGGTATTATTCCAAAAAGAAAGTTTCACATTTCTTTTTATTTGTTTTGTGGTTGGATTTGTTTTGGTTTTTACTTTTTGTTTTGTTTTCTCTTTTGTCTTAAATATAACAGGAGTTGAGATTTGCTTCTTTAAGTGTAAAAGCAAATTGAACTTTTAGAAATATGATTGACTTAGGACTTTAATATATTACTTTCCCAAAATGTAACATATATACAGTCACATGTAATTTAAAACCTGTGTGAGGGTGTGAGTGAGTGTGTCTGTATGTGCTCCAATAAAATTCCTATAGACTACAATTTCATCTCTGGCTAGTAAAACGTGTAGTATAAAATGAAAGGACTATTAGCGGTATGTGAAGAACAAATAGGCAATTTGCTCTAGTCTACATCTCTGAATAAATATAATTTAATTACTCATAATGCTGATGAAGGATATGTATATGATTTTTATGTGTGTACATGTGTGTGTATGTGCATATATATAGGGTTATATATTCATAGTACTTTTGATTAGGTGTCATCAGAGATTCTTGATTACTGAAAGGTGAAAAGAAAACCTGGTAGAATTTACATACAAATTTAGAATAACAAGGAAAAATAGCCCCACAAAACAAACAAACAAACCAACCCCCAGAAAACAAAACCAAACACCAAACCCGCATTGAATTACCAGTTTACACTTACCATTAAAATACTAGTGGACTGTGACTAAGGGTTTGAAGTTTTCATGTTAAATTATAAATTCAGTTGTTCATGAATCCAATGCTTGCTTATTTTTAAGGACTCATAACTTCTCAGATATTACAGTATGATATATGCTTTACAAAGTATCTTAAATTTTTTATGAATTTAACACATATTTTTTGGAAAAACAATTCATTAACTTTATAAAATGTGTGTATCTGTGCAAAGTTTAAAGGACTACTAATCATGAACAAAATGCTATTTTTCTACCTATTTTTTGATTTTTTGATAATACATTGAATAATAGCAATTATACAATTATACATTGTATAATATTATATATATAATATACAATTGTGTATATATACACAATTGTATATAATTATACAATTATACATTGTATAATAATTCACAATTTCATTATGAAATTAGTTTGGTAAACAAATGAACCAAATCTTTCAATAATACAAACACTTTTTCCTGAAAAAAAATGGGAATTGTGGAGTTCTGTTGAGAAAACTCTTAGGTGATCATTACTTTTCATGTAACCAGGGTTAGGTTGCTCACCAGATCTGGTATGAATAAAGAATGTTTTCTCAGTCAGGTTAGCAGGGACTAAATACTTTTCTGTGTTTTCCCCTAAAGTTTGTAGTGTAGTAGCATTTCTAACGTTATTTCTTATTTTCAATTAGTAAATTCTCCATTACTGATGACATCGGTTTCTCCTGCTTTATTCTGATGGTACTCTGTAGTTTTAAACTCTAAAGCTCTGAAGTTTGCTGGGGAGTGGGTATGCTTATATTTCATGAATGGGGCAGTATGGGTGTTGCCAGAAGTGGGGAAGAGATGGAGTTACCATATGCAATTTGCAAATATTTGTGAAGGTTTGTGAGAAATATGATTTAGTGCACACAGTTTTCCTGCTCTCTCAAGCCTGTGTGGTTGTGAGTTACGCAATATGTTGTGGAGTACCATATACATACTCAATCCTCAGCTTTTCCATCAAATATTCCACAAGAATAAGCCATTTCTTTTAAAATGAGTTTTAAGTTATGGAATATTTAAAAACAACATAAATTGTGTTAAAACCATGTAACTCAAATAATTAAATATTTTCCAATAAACTGGTGAATTATGATATATCTTTAAAATTCTTTCTTAAGGAAGATCTAAGCTTGTTCTCCCAAAAAGTGTAAAAACCAAAGCCCAGGTGGCACATTCATCTCCTAATTTCCATTATTTTAAATATAAGCATTTTTACTCTTTAATATGAATGAAAATAATTTGTTTTGATAGTATCTAAAAAAGTATTCTACTTCAGTGAAGACTTCTAGAATGTGAAATCAAATGTGTAAATTACTTTAACAAAAGCTATTCAAACCAATCCACCAGTTCTATATATTTATTAAGAGGTGAGAGATATTTAAGTCTAGATATTATTATTAATTTCTTATGTCTATAATGAGGTAGATGAACATTTAATTACAAATATTAAATTGAAATTTTTATGAGTAAGAGGTCATATGCCCAGATCTGCATTTCAATTTCCTTTCCAAACAGAAATTACTCTTGAATAATAATACATTATTGTAAAATAGAAAAGGCTGTATGACCTTTAAGTTTTCTAAGAACTCTCTTAATTTTCTCAAGTGTTATACTTTCTCCTTACTCTTGCCTTATATTGAGACTGTAAGACTCAGTGTCTTTCATATGAGTTGTACACAATAGAAAAGACCAAAACTGGAGCATAATAAAAATTAAGGTGAAGACCCAACAAAACAGCATACTATCAAGTCTTACTCTAATGACCTATATTCTTGCCTTTTCACACTTCAGTAATTGGAAAGTTCAACATAATTTGAACTTACCCAGCGAATACTTATACTGATTTATTAAGGAATAAAAGGTTTGTCTCAGTTATAGGAGGTGGTTTTACCTAACAAGGTTTTAACTCCATGCAATTAAACTTTATAGGCTTGCTCAAAATATAAAGTTTCGGGGGGACAGCCTGTAACATCAAATCAGTTTTCAAATTTATTTCTAGAAGATTAAATCTAAGATATATTTTGAATGCTATTATGAACAACCCTTACATTTCTCCTCCCCTATTCATAGCACGCAACGTTTCCCGTCTCCCCACTTGCAGCTGTAAAGGACTCACAAGAGGACTTGTGACTTTTGTCAACAAGAAGAGATCTTTTTATTGTTCAGAGTGTTTTCAAAAGGGAGTGGATTGTTCTAGGGAAAGCATTTGCGCCAGCCATGCCTGACTGGAACCTTAAGGACAAAGAGGAAATTATGGGAAAAAATGGTGGGGGGGTCCCTTCTGAAAGACCTGCTATCTTTAGAGGTTTGCTGTATCTTTTGAACCTAGGACACCACAAAGGGACCACCAAAGCTTGTCCAGCATTGTAACTACCACTCTTTGCAACAGTATAATGCTGAGGAAGATCTTGAACAGATCAAAGGTAATCAGAGGTCTTTGTGGGACAGGATGAAGGAAATTAGGGCCTGATGGTATATTATTTTTAAAGAACTAGAAGAAATCTCTTGCTCATAGAAACTGACTCTTATGGGAGACTCTAACAATTCTGGATCTCATAGAGAGGGCAGCATGGCAGGCACAAACAAGGCAGGTTCTTTTCAGTGTCTGAGAGACAAATATGCGATACAGATACTGGATGGGCCAAATAAAGAAGTTGTTTCACCGAGTCAACTAAACACAAAAGAAAATGACCTAGCCAAGGATGCAGTAGTCAATGGAAGCCTTGGCTGCTGTGACCATGAGACAATAGAGTTTAATATCCCAAGGAAAGCAAATGGCAGAGCAAATACCCTGAGCTGCAAGAGGATGGATACTGGTTTGATCAGGACCTGAAAAGTTCCCTTCCTTGAGAGTCTGCCCTGAAGGGCAAAGCAACCCATGAGAGCTTGCCTGTCTTCAAGGACAACCTCCTCAGTGCACAAGAACAGCTCATCCTCAACAGCAAGAAAACAAGCAGTAGGAGCAAAAAGGTCAGCTTGGCACAGCAGGGAGTGCGTGACTCAGCCTAAAGGCAAAAAGGAAGTGGATGGGAGGTGGAAAAGGGACAGATTACTGCGGAGGTGTATAAATGCAACACATGAGCATGCCCAGGGGGAATTAGGAAGACCAAATTTCAGCTGGAGTTAAAAATGATGAAGGGTGTGAAAGGAAATAGGAAACACTTGAGCAGGCCCAGAGGCAGTGAAAGCAAGCAAAGGAGAACACCTACCCTCCGACAACTGGGAAAGGAAAGCTAGTGATGGAAGACATGAAGAAGGCTGAGGTACCCAAGTCCTTTTCCTCACCCTCTACTTGCCTGGTCTTCAGTCCTATGTTTCTATGCTGAGTTGCCAAGCTTGCAGGAGAGAAGTAGTACTCTCCTAACACAGGCTTGAATTAGAAACTAGAAAGCTAGAAATATAAAAGTTCACAGCCCCTGAAAGAACTGGTTAATATCATTATGAGGCAGATGCCTCCCGTTCTACAAAGCTACTGACAGCTCTGGCGGGTCCTGATAACTGGGGAAAAGCAAATGCTGTTTCTATATTCAAAATTGGCAAGAAGATTTGGGGACCTACAGCCTCCCTGCAGTCTTTGGGAAGATCACAGCAAATACACGTGAAGGCTATATTGAGGCACATAAAGAACAGAAGGGCAACTGGGAACACTGGCATGTATTTACAAAGGTCAAACTCTGTGTGACCAACCTGACTGTTCTGTGTGATGAGATGACTGATGTACTGGCTGAGGGTAGAACAGTGGATGTCATTTACTTTCACTTTAGCAAGGCTTGTGATGCAGTCTCATGTAGCTAACAGAAACTTTGTCAAATACAACAAAGGCAAATACAAAATCCTACATCTCTGGCAGAACAGCTTATTTTCAGTACACTCAGGGGACTAACTGGTTAGATAGTAGTTCTGCAGAAAAAGAGCTGGGGGTCTTGGTTAACAACTAGTTGACTGCAAGTCAGCAGTGTGCCTATGCAGCACATCCCATACTGTTTTAGTATAGCCAGCATGTCAAGGAAATTGGTTATTCCCCTCTATTAGATGTTTGGAGACTACAAGTAGAGGACAGTTTTGGGCTTCCAAGTACAAAAAGTGATATTGACATAATGAGGTAGATCCAGAAGTAGATCTCCAAGGTCATCAGGACTAGAGCCCATTATGGGTAAGAAAAAGCTGAGAGAGTTGAGTTTGTTCATTCTTAAGAAACCAGAAGAGTAATTAGAGGTATCTTTTGCTGTCTTCAGCTACCTGACAGAAAACCATAGAAGTATGGCTTTCCTTAGAGTGTTAGGACAAGAGGCAACAGACAAAAGTTGCAATACAAGAAATTTTTCGCAGGAGGGTGGTCAAGCATTGGAACAGGTTTTCCTGAGAGGTAGATTCTTCTCCACCCTTGAAGATATTTACAACTAAAATTACAGATGACCCTGGGAAACCTATCTAACTTTGGTGTTACATCTGACTTCAAAGTTGACCCTGGTTTTGGAGCGTGTTTGATCACCTGACCTCCAGAGGTCTCTTCCAACATAAATTATTTTATGATTCTAAGTTTCATCTTCCCAGACCAATTATTTTCAATATAAATTTACTAAATATTCATCCCCTCATGTACAATCATTGTCTCCAGTTTATATTCTTGCCTGAATGAAAATATATCTTGTATCTAAACACATACTTTTTCAATGTTTTGGGTTTTTTGCATGCTTCATGTTAAAAATACAAATGTTGTTAATGGTCAGGTCTACATACCATCAGACAAATTCAGTTTTGCTGTATGATACTCTTTTGAATAATCTGTCTTGTTCCCTGCAAGTAATTTTCCCCTTGCTACTTGTTTTTACGAATCACTGATTGTGAGTAGCTATCTGACAGTTGGTACAATGGGGAAGATGTTGCTGTGGAAATTGGATAGCATTAAGCAGTGAATTTTCAGCCACAGTATGTTTTCAGTATTTTATGTTAGAAATACACTTGAAATGTCCCCGAGGGACTTTCTAGAATTATTATGTAGTAGTTAAGCAAAATACACCAGAACATGAGTTGGTTAAAATGTTGGAGTAAAAATAAATACATAAAAATACATACACTAAAATATGACCATTTATTATAATGTCTTCCTCATTTTTTTCAGTCATGAATTATTTAGGAGCATTGTGACTGAATTAAACATGAGACATTTACCAATAGGTCCATTGGAAAGATGCTGTGTGGAAAAAACTGTATTAAGAAACAATGCCAAGTACATAATTCTGAACTTCTTATCAATAATCAAGATTTACTTTAATGCTTCAGAGGTTCCTCTTGATTAAAAACTATCATACATGAAAGAAAAATGTGGGCAGAATAACATAGAAGCATATCAGCACACTAGAAAACATACAGCAGTGTAGATTATTGCCAAACACATTTCTCTACTTATTTTTGCTTCTTCATTTCAACATTAGAATATTAGACATATATCTTCTAACAAGAAGCTTGGAGTGTCTCATCTAAGTCACATGATATATACCTTTCTCCTTCCTTTGGCTGACAATTTCTTGACAGACAGCTGAATTTGCTTAGCAAGTATCTATATGGTCAACATTGGAATTAGAGTACTTGTAATAAAGCCGTGTTGATTTTTTCCCTCTTTTACAAGCATCCGGTATAAGAGAAAGAGTGCATAACACACTCCTCCCCTCCTTTTTTTTTTTTTTTTTCTCCTTTTCTTTCTATTTGAGAAGTTTATCATGGTTTCTCTTTTTTTCTTCTCCTTAAATGCAGGTCTGCTGTTTTTCTTCAGAATGTAAATTTCACACGTGTTCACTCACACTGCAGTGCCATCTGCTCCCGAAGATGAGTGAAAATCTTTCTCACAGGTATTTAGGTATTGTGAACTTTCTAATTAAAGCGGAGTAAAAGAAACCATTTTAATTTCTGACTACTTAAATTGATGACCTTATGAAAGGCAAGAAATAAAAATGGAAAAATACAGTGAGTAAAGTAATTCATAGCTCAGAGTTAGACAAAAAAAATGCTGCATTGAAATTTTTGAGGGAATGGCTACTTGGGAACATTTTCTTGACATAGCAATGGCTTGCTTGAAAAATAAAATATCAAAAATCCTGGGCTTTTTTTTTTTCAAATTTTATTTGAAGTTTATAAATATAAAAGTAAACAGGTACATATTTGTTTATATACTCTGAAATGTTAACCCAATCAACATGAAATTACCCTTTAGAGAATTTAAAAAAAGAAAAAGAATGGTTTAAAGATAAATATATGAAACCAAGTCTACAGAATTTTATTAATAAGAAATGCAGGTGTTAGTGTGCTTTTGTTTGGAAAAAATCTCTAAACAAAACCAAAACAAAAAAAACAGAATAAAAAAAACCCTCATCCTTTTGCTTCTCCACCTTTGCTTCCTACTTCCGCTTCACTAAGCATGACTGTTACGCGTTGCCAGAAAAAGCGGTGTCCTGGTTAATATCCATCTCTATATTTTTATATAAATACATCTATTTCAGATTTTAGGAGGATATTTTTCTGATGTGCCATAGTTCTGAGAATGTCTTTGGAAACAGTGAAGGATATTTATCTCTCAGACGTATCTGTTCAGTTTCCAGAAGTCATACCCGACAACATAATTAGAAGGTCCAAGAAATCCATTTAAACACCTGTGGACTAAGTATTATTTTTTAGTTTGTAACGTGAATTGAGCTTTATTTTATTTAATTAAAAATTAGAACATCTGTGACAGGATGTTTTCTTAGAGTTATATTACTTTATTCTAAAAAAAATGTTGTATATGAAAAAAGAAAATTTCTTCAATATCTTTCTTTTAACTTCCCTAAATTTTGTTAACTTTATATATCCATTTTTCATATCATTATTATGCATTTTTCTTCTTCCTTTTGTAATTGTTTTCTCTGTTTTTTACATTAATTTTAATCCATTTTAATGGTTACATTCATTTAAACAAATATAATGATTACAGTAAATTAGCAATTTATAGATACTTTTAAATTCCAGAGCAGTACTCTAATATGGATGGATCATATCAACCCAGTAAGAATATCCTTCCTTAGACCACTCAGGCTATTTCTTTCTTCACTATCTTGATTTCTTATAGCTGTACTCCAGTGTGAAATCTTACATGTAAACAACTGATAGAGTAAAATCTAGATACTACAAAGTGATGTACATTGTAGCCAGCCTCACTGCATTTGAAAGATAGCATGTGTACACAGCCTTTTCTTCAGAAAAGAAAGACAGCCTTATTCCTTCTTTTTTGTTAAAAAGAATGGTGTAAGTTGTTGGGAAAAATACCTGGACATCAACTATTGAAGGAAGTATGTGGGTTTTTTGTTTTTTATAAACTGGTGACGATTCAAATAGATATATATAAGAAAAAAATCAGTCACGCTCAGGGTCTTTAATAGATATAAGGCAGCAATAAGAACCCTCAAATTACTTAGGGTGAATTCAGATGAAAATTAGTTTTCCACTGGAAATTAATAAACTCAATATATTTATCTGATCCTTTTCACAACACGTCAGTCTTTAGGCATTTTCACTCATAAACAGGTCTCAATAAACCTGGTTTTGCACAAAGCCATCTCCTTGCTGTATTCAATTCCTGTCTGTCTCTCAAGCACACATTTATATGTGTGTATGCACCAATTGGTTTTGTCACTGCTAAGCATCCCATCAGAGAAAGTGTTGGCAGCAGCAAAATCATGACTGAAATAGAAAGTGAAAAGAGGGTTTAATAAATCAATTTTAGCAGCTGTGAATCATTCTGTTCCTTGTATTCAGACTTGTTCCGCAGCTAGTCACAGCACAACCAGGGATGAAATTATTTTTTGGATACATATTTAATGGAAGGTAGATAAGATTTTTGTAATGGAAAGAACTATATTGGCATATAGTGTTGGTGCTTTCCATTTTGTTCAGAAAAAATGTAAGCTAAATCTATATTTCATCTTTTTGTTATCTCTTAGTTGACTGTATAGTTGCAATTGGCACATCTGGCTGACTGGATTTATTTCTGAAGTTTGACATGAAAACATGAATAAAGTGTAGCTTTCTAGACACATTAATTTTGGACATTTTTTGCATAAAACAAATGAACAAAGATTGCCTTTCTGCAACTAGTTATCCAACTTAGGTGTTTAATATCTGGCCTTACCTAGAATATCCAGGATTTGGCTTCTATCTCTATGGGACCCCCTTGGAGAATCGAGGAATTGCTAGTAAGAGAAAGTATCCACCTGATAAAGTGGGGAAAAAGGCATCTTGGCCAATTGGTTAGCCAACCTGATGTGGACAGATTTAAATTAGGAATGACAGAAAAGGAAGTTGAAAACCCACAGTCAAATGAAGAAATGATGGACCAGCTTGGCAAGCAAAGGGCAAAGATAATGTGGACAAGAAACCTCTTGTCCACAACTGAAAGGGGCTTAGCTCAAGCATATTCACACCAAAAAGGAAGAGGTGAGAAGACAGAAACATGGGGGAAGCTCTCTCTTTTTTGAGAAGAAATTAATATTACTTGGTACCTCTCTGAAGTGTCTGTACACTGACATACACAGCATGGGGAACATACAGGAAGAATTAGAAGTCTGCATGCACTTGCAGGGCAACAAAATCATGAATATCAGTGATGTGGTGGGATAACTTGCATGTCTGGTGTGCTTCCATGGATGCATGCAGGCTTTTCAGGAAGGACAGTCCAGGAAAATGATGGCAGAGATGTCCTTTATGTGAATGCATAGATCTACCTGGAGATGGATGATGAGCCAACTGAGAACCTGTGGTCTGAGGGCAGACCAATGTGGATCATGTTGTGCATTTTTGCTACAGACCACCTGATCAGGAAGAATTTGTACAGGCCTTCCTCAGACCACTGGAAGAAGCCTAAAATTCTCAGGGCCTGGTCCTCATGAGGAAGTTAACAACATCATTGTCAAGAAGTATGGGGCAGAGAAGTGGACAGTGAAGTAGACTGAACTGCAGAGTTCGAGGCATTATGAACAGTAGCATGAAGCCCAGCTGGAGGACAGTCATTAGTGGTGTACACCAGGGACTGATACTATTCAGTCTCTTCATTAATGACCTGGATGATGGGACTGGGTGTACCCTCAGCAAGTTTGAGGATCATACAAAACTGGAAGGAGTGGCCGATATACCAGGGGGGTGGGTGGGGGGTGGAGTGTGGTGTGTGCACTGCCGTTCAGAAGGACCTCAATAGTCTGGAGAAATGGGCAGAGAGGAACCTCACGTAGTTCATCAAAGGGTAGTGCAAAGCCCTGTACCTAGGCAGGAGTTACTCCCATACATCAATACATTCTGGAGGCCAACCAGCTGGAAAGCAGCTTCCCTGAGAAAGAGCTGGGGATCCTGGAGGACAGCACATGACCGTGCAGCAGCAATGTGGCTGTGCAACACAGGTGGCTGCCCAAAACCTCCTGAGAAAAAGTGTTGCCAGGAGGTCAAGGGAAATGATACTTCCTTTCTATTCAGCATGAGGCTACATCTGGAGTGTTGTGTTCAAGCCTTGTCTCCCCAGTACAAGAAAGATTTGGACATGCTGGAGTGAGTTTATCAAAGTGATTGGACCAACTTTCACATTGGGAAAGGCTGAGAGAACTGGGGTTGTTCAGCCTAGACAAAAGAAGACTCAGAGGGATCTTCCCCCAGCCTCAGGTATTAATATATCTTGATGAGAATATGGAGCCAGACTCCTCAGTTGTTTCCAGTGACAGAATAAAAAGAAATGGATACCAATACATTCTGTTTAAGCATTTTTTTTAATTGTGATGGTCATCAAACCCTGGAGCAGGTTTTCCAGAGAGGCTGAAAGGACTCCATCCTGGGAAATATTAAAAACCTGATTGGACACAGCCCTGAACAAACCTACTCTAGCTGGTCCTGCTCAGAGCAGGGCAGCTGGACTAGGGTATCTCCAGAGCTCCCTCTCCCACTTCAACAATTCTGGTTCTGTGGTAAGTTTCTGTGAAACTTAATTGAAAGTTGAAGGCTCAGTGTTACTTTACAGGACTGAGTCACATGTAAGAGCGGGTTTCTTCCAGTGGAATACCAATTTCTGTTCCAGTTCAAGGCACTGTCAAAAGGCTAATGACTATAATGAGAGAATTAGGTGTACAAATGTAACATATTAGATTATTTCATTGCATATTATTTGCATAAAATACAAGTTAACAAAGCTTCTTTCTTACAAATTTTCAATGACTGAAACCAAATTAATCTGGCAAAGCTACACAAAATTAAAATAATCAGTATCACAGGAAACTTTTGGTAGCTAAATAAATGTTAATTTTTAGCTTTTAACCTCTTTCATAGAAGTTGCTTTCACTTTGACAATGACATTCAGGAAGACAAGTTTCTACTAATCAGTAGATCTTTGTAGTTATTGATACAATAATGAAGAATTATTTGTTTAATGCAAAAATATCTACCTACATTAAGGAATACTGTTTACTTATAGGAACATTAAGAACCTAGTGCAATGGTTCATTATTTTGTACTTTAAAGATTTCTGAAGTAAGGGACAGAAAGCTGGACTTAGTTTGTCAAATATTATAATTCCGTAGTGTTGGTAGCCTTCATTTATCTAAGGCATAATCTATTCCATATGAACTCTGTAGGAAAGCTATAGGAAACATTTAATATGCAAAAGAATGGGAGGTCTAATTAGATAAACGGACTACTCCATTCTTCCTTCCTGCTTCTCTCTGCTTCTATTTCCATTTAGAATTTCTGCACATTATGACGGTTTTAATTTGGAAAGTAGGAGCAAGTAAAGAAAATATAGTCCCTGTGATAAGTAACTACTATGATGAGTATTGCACCGTCTGTCTATTGTCCAATCCAACAGCTGCAAGAAAATCCATACTCCTAGGTCACATACACAGAATCCATACTTCATGCTGGGAAGCACTCTGTGTTCAAGAAACAGCTCACAAAAGCCATCACACTAAGACAAGAGCAGAAAACAAATGATGCAGCAAACATGAGCCTTAAATTAGTTTCTTATGTAGAGTGAAGATCTGTGGAAACTCTTAGTGTGAAGGGAGGCACATTTTATCCAAAGTCAGGTTGTTAAATCTTAAAAATTGAGACGCATTAAAACTTTAAAATTGAGGTGTGCTACAGTCTTGCTTTTCAAAGATGATTCATTCAAAGAACATGACAGTAATGTAGTCTTGCATTTAAATGACCTAAGAAAATTAAGTTTAAAGTCAATTTTCTGTATAGTAATAGCTTCATATAAGCAGTAGACTCCCAATAAAATCAGAAAAGTATAATCTTAGTCAGCTGCTGTCATGCCGATAGTAAAAACCAGCCAGGGTAACCTACAGCTGATCTTACTTGGTCTTCAAGAAACTTTCTGTGGCCTGGGAAATAGTAAAAGAACAAGTGGCCATGGAATTCAGTGACTGCAACATCTGCGTATGAAAACCAGGGACTTCGAGAAGTTTTAAAATCATTATTTCTCACTTCTGGAAGTTATACTATCAAGGACTGGTTTGCAGAAGTGTCTATATTCACACATAACCTGCAATGACCATCTCTACTCTGCTTTGGTGAGATCCTACCTGCAGTACTGCATCCAGCTCGGGGGTCCCCAGCACAAGACATGGACCTGTTAGAGCAGGTCCAAAGGAGGGTCACAAAAATGGTCAGAGGGCTGGAACACCTCTCTTATGAAGAAAGGCTGGGAGAGTTGAGATTGTTCAGCCTGGAGAAGAGAAGGCTCAGGGGACACCAGGTTGCAGCTTTTCAGTACTTAAAGGGGGCTTATAAGAAAGACACAGGGAGACGTTTACCTGGGCCTGTAGTGACGGGACAAAGGGTAGTGGTTTTAAACTGTAAGGCAGTACATTTAAATTAGATTAAAGGATGAAACTTTTTACAATGAGGATGGTGAGACACTCAACAAGTTGCCCAGAGAAGCTGTGGATGCCCCATCACTGAAAGTGTTCAAGTCCAGGTTGGGTGGGGCTTTGAGAAACATGAAGAAGCAAGTTGAAGATGTCCTTGCTCATGGCAGGGAGATTGGAAGTAGGTGGTCTTCAAGAACCCTTCCAACACAAAGCTACGATTCTATGATTTCCCCTTAGGTGCCTCAATTAAAGTGCTTAAAGGAAGGTCAAACTCTTATCTCCTCTATGTAACAAGCTAAAATTTGGAATCTAAAAAAACAGACATCAAAAACTCAGAGAAAGTTATATTATTACTTGCATAACTGTATGTGCCTATTTGTTAGTTGTATACCAAGATAAACATGAATCAAATCAGTAATAATCTGCAACCAGTCTTAAGTAAATAAGCCCTGGAAATTGTGAGATTCACTAAGCAGAAACTTGTATTTTCAGTAACTAAATTTCTATTGTTTGATATTCTTGTAAAAGTGTTTCTGATATCTTAATTCAGTAGAACATTTATTGTACCAAGCACTTAAGAAAATTAGCTCAAACTTTTCCTAAACATAGAATGATATATTTAGGGGGCTTTTTTTACAGTCTTGACCCTAGACTGTAAAATTGCTTTTATTAAAACTGACCTAATGAACATCTGTACAAACAGTCTTGGAAAAAGCTTTTTTCCCCAAGTATTTTTTTCATAGTTTTATTCTTATAGTCTATAAACCAAAGATACACCTTTCTATTAATAAAATTAATTAATTATTATTTATTAAAATAATTTTAATAATTTTTACAGCAGATTTCACAAAGGCACACTGTTTCAAGAATGTTTTCATTGATCCCTCTTACTTTTTCCTTAGCAGCAGATGTGAATTGTGTGAACAAACCTCTCAAAGATAGGGTGTAATCATGCACTGTACTCTTCCATGTTTCTTTCTTATCTCCTACAGAGATCAGATAGTACACACTAACACATTAGTGTTATACTCACTTTAAAACAAAACAAACAATAAAGCCCTAGTGCTCTACAGCATTTACTAATTTTCTTATAACAGTACCTTGCCTTTTAAGTACATACTATGATAGATGGTAATTGCATGTGCTATACAAGAAACACTTCAGTATTTCTGGAAAAAACCTAACAAATGAAAAAAATTGAAGGCAATTTGCAAATACAGAAATATTGGTACACATGCATACAGAGTTTAAAAGTAAAGGAGGTTACAGCAAATTGTTAGATAATCAGAAATAGTTACTTCTAGCTACACTGTCTTGGGATAGAACATGCTCTGAAACTAGAATTAATTTCCAAAGAAACTGAGAGATATTGTTCAGAATTTCTTGCATTTGAGCTGTTTGAAGAAGAATTTTATGTCAGATTGCATGATGGACAAATATGTTTCTCAGTTAAAAGTTAATTACAAAAGTAAGTTTTTTATTTTAAAATAAATTGCCCTGATTCTTCACTAATTTTAAAGTTCATCTGGAATAAAATTCTTGCTTAGCTCATATCACAGATTTCAATGTGCCTCCATAAAGATTTGTAAATCAAAATTCAGAATGAAAAAGTATGTTCAGCTCTTTTATTTCCTATTGTCCTCTGTTTGAAATAAATTTCATAAGGAATAGATGATTTATGTGACGAAACCCAATTTTTGTCAACTACACTAGAACTTCAGCCTTTCACAAATTTTGATACATAACAAAATTCTTGATGAACATGCATTCCAGGTGACTGTCTTTTGTAGACCTGTGTCCTAACTGCTGAAACAGGGGGGGTTTATGTTTTGTTTTATATTTCTCCCATGGACACATATATAGTTGTTAAAACACTTGCATAACTGACTTTTTTTTTTCCTCATAATTTTTTTTTTTTTTTGGTGCTATTAATACCTGGAAATATCTGGATTTTGTTGTTGTAAAACATAGACAACTACTGTTACCTTGGCTTGTCAGGTTATAACACCATCAGTATCTGTGGACAACTATGTAATGGCCATAGCCATGTGAAGAAGGAGATGGGATGAAGTAATTCTTTCTACTGTGCTGAGGCCAACATTGAAAACTGTAGATGCTGTTGCTGTAAAAATTCATGCCACATCCTTGTATGCAGTAATATAGCACTTTTCTTAATGTTTCCTCTTAAAAACTGTTGGACTAGGTAGGACACACAAGCCCGACGGGGGTTTGTTTAGGTGCAGTGCCATTGTTTTCCAAAAGAGAAAGCTGAACAGGCATGATTCAATAACATAGTTCAAGTTCTATGAAAATAGAATATGAATTTATATATACACAGAAGGCTGGCATGGGGAAGGAAACAGGGAAATATTTGCATCATTTAGGGCCTAAATTACTTTGGTTTATGCCAGTGATTGTAATGAAATCCTACTTTACAAGTAACTTTTTCCAATGTAAGTAAAATATCTACACTTTTCAGCTGTTCATGTGGAAAATGAGATCAAAGCCCTCTATTAAGTATCTTAAATATGACAATCTAGTCATGGACAACATTACAGTTTAGAGAGGAGAAATTAAATTGGTCATGGAATAAACTTGTCTGCAGCTGGTAAATTCTCCTGAAAACTCTGGAACTGACACCTATCCAAGGAATTATTTTTATTCAAATATTATTCTGCAACTTTTTAATAAAGAATATATTTGCTTTCTAATGGAAGTCAAAATTAATATCTTTAGTCTTCATGTTCTGGTCTGAACATTGAGATTTTGCATCTTTTTCCAATTAATTTTCTTTACATTTAAATACTCATTTATACTCCGGTTTCATAGGAGTCTGCATGGTCTTTCCCATTTCATATACATGCATTTAATTATGCTAACTAACCAATTGACTGTAGACAGAACATTATTATTATTCTTTACATTGATTTGAAAACATCACAACAGTATCTTGTTAATTTAACTTTGTTTTATCTTTTCCCCCTCATCTTCCTTTGATATTAAGATTACAGTGTACATCGGTACAGTCTTTTAAATGCTGGCACAACAATACAGCCCATTTATGCATTATCAAAATAAAAATGCCTGGAGATATAGAAATTTAAGATATTACATTTTTCTATTACTGATTTAAGTGTTAATGACATACTTTTTTGTTCTGTCTACTCATGGAATCACACAGAACCACAGAATGGTAGGGGTTGGAAGGGACATCTGGAGATCATCTTGCCAACTCCCCTGCTTGAGCAGGCACACCTAGAGCAGGGGGCACAGGAACGCATCCAGGCGGGTGTTGAATGTTTCCAGGGAAGGAGACTCCACAGCCTCCCTGGGCAGCCTGTGCCACTGCTCTGGCACCCTCACAGGAAAGAAGTGTTTTTCTCATATTGAGGTGGAACTTCCTGTGTTCCAGCTTGTGCCCATTGCCCCTTGTCCTGTCATTGGGCACTGATGAAAAGAACCTAGTCCCATCATCCTGACACCCACCCTTTAGATACTTACAGGTATTGATGAAATCCCACCTCAGTCTCCTCCATGCGGAACAAACCCAGGTCTCTCAGCCTTTCCTCATAAGGGAGATGCTCCAATCCCATGATCATCTTTGTAGCTCTCTGCTGGACTTGCTCAAGGAGTTCCACATCATACTTAAACCCGGGGGCCCAAAACTGGACACAGTACTCCAAATGTGGTCTCACTAGGGCAGAGTAGAGGGGGAGGATAACCTCCCTCGATTTGCTGGCCACACTCCTTTTAATGCACCCCAGGATACCATTGGCCTTATTTGCCACAAGGGCACATTGCTGGCTCAGGGTCAGCCTGCTGTCCACCAGCACTCCCAGGTCTTTCTCAACAGAGCCGCTTTCCAGTAGTTCAGCCCCCAGCCTGTGCTGGTACGTGGGGTTGTTCCTCCCCAAGTGCAGGACCTTGCACTTGCTGTTGTTGAATTTCATCAGGTTCCCCTCAGCCCAGCTCTCCAGCCTGTCCAGGTCTCGCTGAAGGGCAGCACAGCCTTCCAGTGTAACAGTCACTCCTCCCAGCTTGGTATCATCAGGGAACTTGCTGAGGTTACACTCTATCCCATCATCCAGGTCATTGATGAATATGTTGAACAGGACTGGACCCAGCACACACCCCTTGGGAACACCACTAATGACAGGCCTCCATCCAGACTCTGCTCCACTGATCATGACCCTCTGAGTTCTGTTGTTGAGCCAGTTCTCAATCCACCTCATTTTCCACTCATCCAACCCACACTTCCTTAGCTTGCCTGTGAGGATGCTATGGGAGACAGTGTTGAATGCCTTACTGAGGTCAAGATAGAGAACATCTGCTGCTCTCCCTTCATCGACCCAGCCAGTCATGCCATCATAGAAGGCTATCAGGTTGGTCAAGCATGATCTTCCCTTGGTGAATCCATGTTGACTACTTCTGATAACCTTCTTTTCCTCTACATGCCTGAAGATGACCTCCAGGATGAACTGCTCCATCACCTTTCTGGGGACGGGGGTGAGGCTGACTGGCCTATAGTTCCCCAGGTCCTCCTTCTTGCCCTTTTTGAAGATGGGAGTGACATTTGCTGTCCTCCAGTCCTCAGGCACCTCTCCTGTCCTCCAGGACCTTTCAAAAAAGATGGAGAGTGGCTCAGCAAGAACATCCACCAGCTTCTTCAGCACTTGTGGGTGCATCCCATCAGGTCCCATGGATTTGCAAGGATCCAGTTTGCATAGGTGATCTCTGACCCAGTCTTTCTCAACTGATGGTAAGCCTTCCTTTGTCCCAATTTGTCCTCTATTCTCTGTGGGCTGAGATGCCTGAGGGCCAGCTTTAGCAGTAAGGACCGAGGCAAAGGAAGCATTCAGTAATTCCGCCTTCTCTGCATCCTGCATTACCAGGGCCCCTTCCTTGTTCAGGAGTGGGCCCACTGTATCCCCAGTCTTCCTTGTACTGCTGATGGATTTAAAGAAGCCCTTCTTGTTATCTTTGACATGCATTGCCAGGTTTAATTGCAAGTGGGCCTTGGCCTTCCTCATCACATCTCTGCACACCCTGACAACATTCCTATATTTCTCCCAAGTGGCCATTCCCTTTTTCCACATTCTGTGAACCTCCTTCTTCCATTTGATTTTCTCTAGAAGGTCTTTGGTCATCCATGCAGGTCTCCTGGCTCCTCTGCCTGACTTCTTCCTCCTGGGGATGCACTGATCTTGAGCTCGGAGGAAGTGGTCCTTGAATATTGTCCAGCTCTCTTGGACTCCCCTCCCTTCCAAAGCTCTGGCCCATGGGATTCCTCCAAGCAAGTCTTTGAAGAGGCCAAAGTTGGCCCTCTTGAAGTCCAAGGTTGTAACCTGACTCAAAGCCCTGCTTCTCCCTCGCAGTATCCTAAACTCAACCATCTCATGGTCACTGCAGCCAAGGCTACCCCCAGCTCTCACATCCTCAACTTTGCTTGTTAGGATAAAGTTGAGCAGCACATCTTGCCTGCTACATACAGTAACATCATTGTGTTACTGTGTCTCAGTTTAACATGGTAAGAATAAATGCTAAGAATGAACAATGACTAAAACTTTTATTTAATTTATTTTTCCCCTGATGAATAGTATGCACCAGTACCAAGGATATATTGGTTCATGGCTGTGGTAGGTTGACCTTGGCCAGCTGCCAGATGCCAACCCAGATGCTGTCTCATTCCTCTCCTCAGAAGGACAGAAAGATAAAATAAGATGAAAAAGCTCATTGGAAACCATTTACAATTACCATCACAGGCAAAACTGACTCATTGTGGGGAAAATTAATTCAATTTTTTTTCCAGTTAAAGTAGACTTGGGTACTAAGAATTGTTTCTCAGACAAATTAAAACACCTTCCCTGCACATCAGCTCTACTTCCCAGGCTCAGCTTCACTCCTTCGTTCCTGACTTTTCTACCTCCTCCCCACCCTGCTGCATAGCAGAGGGAGGGCAGGGAATGGGAGGTTGTGGTCAGTCCATAACAATTCCTTTGTGACTCTTCTTCCTCCTTACACCTTGCCCCTGCTCCAACATGGGTCCTCCATGGGCTGCAGCTCCTTCAGGAAATATCTACCGGCTCTACCATGGTCTTCTTCACGGGCTACAGAGGATTGTCTGCTCCATCACCTTGAGCACCTGGAACAGACTGTGTCTGGCACGAGGTAGCCTGGGCCACTCCTTACAGAAGGGCCCCCCACCACCAGCCCCTCCCACTAACACCTCGACACCTCTACCAAATAAAAAGGGCCAATATATAAGTTCTATGTACTTCTATGTATCTCTAACTCTCTTATTTTGACATTAATTTTATAAAACAAAATTTTATACATTAAATAACAGGAAGAATACAAAAACAAATAAAGTTACTAACAGCTATTTATAGACTATTAGGCTTGGGTTTTTTTCCCAAGTATATTTGGGAAGTTAACTATAAAAGTTTTTTTTCATTTTTCAACTTTTCAAGGTTAATCAAACTGTCAGGAAGAAATTGCAAATACATGTGCCTGCACTCAAGAGTACAAATGTGCAATCACAGCAGGAAAAGGAATATGTTTTCCACTTGGTTGCAATGCATTTATCGGGAGAGTTCTCAAGGAAAATGGTCTATAACTTAGATGTAGTTTTAAGTCATTTTTTAAAATATCTTCTCACTCTATGTTGTTAATGCCATTTCAAAATACTGGTTTGTAAGGGTTTAAACTAGGAATGAACTCATAAGGAAGGGAAATCTATAGCTAAAACATATTTTTTGCTCTGTTTTATCTTTGTCTTATATTGATTCTTAGCACTACATTTTCAAAATGATGAGATTGTCACAGTCGCCACTGACAATTGCTTATCTAATTGGGCATGCAATCGAATTGTATGCAATTTAACTTTTCAACAGGTAACAAGATGAGACATGGGCTTGGCCTAGTGAAGATGGTTAGTGAGTCAAAAGAGAGAAACATTTATTTTTAATTCCTTCTTGAAAGCAAGTAAGATCAACATAATTTAAACACCCTTCTGTGCTTCTGCATGGGTGGCAAAACAAGCTGGTACTGTTAGAAATGAATCTTTCCCTTTCTTTACTGCTTTCATGACTACTCTTAAAATTATTTTCCTTCTCTGGGTTGATCGCCTGAAGTGTTAATCAATGGGGAAGGCATAAGTCAGCTGTATTGTTGCAGGAGCCCCTATTAGAAGAAGAAACTCCTTACTTTAAAACAGTACAAATTTTGCTGAGGCAGCAGTGAACGAAGATTTCCTTAGCATAAGAACAGATATACTAGTCAAATCAGAGATATATCTAGTCAGGTAACTGGTTTTGTTAGTGACTTGTAGTGGATAAGTAAGTAGAAAACAGATACTGACACATCCTTATTTTGTACACCCTTCCAAATATAAGTTATGCCTAGCAATTAAGCTTTCAAGTAACATATAGCTAATATATATCTTTTCCTGGAACTCTTTCCACCACTATAGTTGTGTGATCATTTGAATACATCACCAAAATTCACACACTTATATTTGTAGACTGCAGACTTTATGTCTCGGGGTGGGGGTGGGGGTGTGGAATGTAAAAAAGAAGAAAATCAACAGTAACAAGATAAATATCTTATTTTGAGTGTCATACAAATGAAGTTTCTTATTTGTGTCTTCATTTATATTCAGAGGGCCAACACTGAACTTTTTCAAGAAGAGAAATTTGATAAAGTTGCTCTTAGTTGCTCTAAGTCAAGCAGCATTTCAGTGGTTTTCCAGGGGCTCTTTTATGCTGTCTGTCATCTCTGAGTCCTGGCTATGCTTGCATGTTGCTTTTCTCAGCATTCTCTCAGTTTGCTCATGTTTGCTCTGTCTTGTGCCATTCTCCCTGTCCCCATGTCCCTCCACCTGTCTCAATCTGCCCTCTGCTTGGTACTCACTGAGGAGACACATTTCTCCTAGAAGGCTCTAATTGTCTCAGCATGGAGCTGACAAACAGACAAAGCAAACAGGCTTCTTTCTTCCCTGATGCTCAGAAATATCTTTTTACCACAAGTTTTAAATGAGAAATTTCCCTCTTGAAGGCACTTTGGGATCCAGGTGAGCTTAATATTATTCCTAAACTGCAGATTACTCACTTCCTCTGGTGGCTTTCACACTTGTTTGCTCTAAGTTTGATTAAGTACACAAATAAGATGTTGCCAAATGTGAAATGGCAGACCCTGTTTAACCTACAGCTAACAGCACCACACTGGCTACTGACAGACATGGCCAGGTGTCAGTACTTCTGTCCACTAGTCAGATAAGACAAGTATCTTAGGCTGGTCTGAGTTGTCAGGGCCTGCTACATGTGAATACCAAAGTGATTGGTAACGTGGAACAAAAAAAAAAGAATTCTGTACTTTTTCTCTAGTTGAATTTGGCCCTGATATTAAACACTAAAAAAGAAAATTTCTTCTGCATACTTTACTGAAACTAGCTGAATGAGTAAAGGTCAAAAAATATGAATAAATGCTCTGAAGAATTTGGCACCAAGGTCATGAGATTAACAAAGAGGGTACATGTGCCTGAGCTCTCACACTGAATTTTTGTTGATTTATGTTGAACACATTTTTCTTCACTTCCCAAAATCAAAACTACAGAATCAACTTTGTCAAATTTTTTATATCCTTATGTTCAGATTTTTATCAATCATCACTCTTTTCCTCTCCAATTCATATTCTAACTCTGCTTTTCAAAGCCTAAATCTTTCACTTATAACCCCACAAGTTTTGTCTGCCCCCGATATGAAAGAGAGTAATATCTACAGCCACAGCATTCTTCTCTTCCCAACTGTATGATCAGGCCCCTTCTCTCCACATCCTTTCCCTCAGACTTTTTCAGTGTCTCTTCTCTTCCTTAATTCCAACTTCAGTTTTCTCAGTGGAATGAGTAATTCCTAATACCCTCCTTGTATCTGATCTTTTACTACATGTGTCTATGCCTTGAATACTCGGCACATCGTTTTAGTCTGGCCCTCTGATTATTACCCATGATTGGTCATGCAGGTGGGCAGTGACGATGTTGCGAAGTCCAAGAGCAATTAAAAGGGTCTTCAGGACACTGGGGCGACTGGTCAAAGGATCGGGAATGCACATAGTGTTTTCCGCAGTCCCATCAGTGGCAGGGAAGAAGAATACTGAAAGGAACTGGAAAACTCACCTGATTAACCTGTGGCTCAGAGGCTGGTGCCATCAGTGGAATTTTGGATTTTTTGATCATGGGGAAGTTTACATGGGCCTGCTGGCAGCAGATGAGTTCAACTATCTCAAAGGGGGAAAAGGATTCTGGCTTATAAGGTGACGGGACTCATTGAGAGGGCTTTAAACTACGTTCAAAGCAGGAAAAGGATATAGGCAGGCCCATTAGAGAGGAGCCTAGTAGTGGCATGCTAATGTTAGGGGTGAAATCAATAGCCCAGCTCAAGTGCATCTACACCAATGCACGTGGCATAGGCAACAAACAGGAGTTGGAAGCTATTGTGCAGCAGGATAGCTATGACTTAGTCGCCATGGTGGGATGACTCTTACAACTGGAGTGCTCCAATGGATGGCTATAAGCTCTTCAGAAGGGCTAGGCAAGGAAGGAGAGGTGGTGGGGTGACTCTGTATGTAAGCTAGTGTTTCGCTTGGGTAGATGTCAACAATTGTGATGATAAGATCAAGTGTTTATGGGTGAGGATGAGGGGGAAGGCCAACAGGGCAGATATCCTGCTGGGAGTCTGTTATAGACCACCCAACCAGGATGAATAGGTAGATTAACTGTTCTACAAGCAACTGGCACAATTGGTTGCTCTTGTTCTCATAGGTGACTTCAAATTACAGGATGTCTGCTGGAAATACAACACAGCAGAGAAGAAACAGTCTAGGCAGTTCCTGGAGTGTGTGGAAGATAACTTCCTGACAGAGCTGATAAGTGAACCTTCCAGGGCAGGTGTCTTGCTTGACATCCTGTTCACAAACAGAGAAGGACTTGTGGGAGATGTTGTGGTTGGAGGCAATCTTGGCATTAGCGACCATGGTGTGACTAAATGTTCTCAATTCTTGGTGAAGTGAGGAGTCGGGTCAGCAAAATCACTACCATGGATTTCTGGAGGGCAGACTGTGGCCTGTTCAGGGCACTGATTGGGAGAGTTCCTTGGAAGGAAGTCCTGAAGGGCAAAGGAGTCCAGGAAGGCTGGGAACTCTTCAAGAAGGAAGTCTTGAAGGCATAGGAGCAGGCTGTCCCCAAGTGCCAAAAGACCAACCAGTGGGAAGATGACCAGCCTGGATGAACAGGGAGTTTTTCCTGGCACTCAGGAAAAGAAGGAGAGTTTACCACTTTTGGAAGAAGGGACAGACAGCGCAAGAAGAGTACAGAGATCTTGTTAGGTCTTTCAGAAAGAAAATTAGAAAGGTAAAGCCCAGTTAGAACTCAACCTGACCACTGTTGTAAACGATAAAAAATGTTTTTACAAATATATTAACAACAAAAAGGGAGCCAAGGGGAATCTCCATCCTCTATTGTATGTGGAGGGGAACATTGCCAGTGAGGCAGAGAAGAAGGCTGAGGTACTTAATGCCTTCTTTGCTTCAGCCTTTAATAGTCAGATCAGTTATCCCCAATGTATTCAGCCCACTGAACCAGAAGGCAGGGACGGGGAGCGGAATAAACCCACCATAATCCAGAAGGAAGCAGTTTACTACCTGCTGAGCCACCTGGAAACTATGTCTGGCTGGATGGATGGATGGGAACTTTGGCTGGATGGGATCCACCCAAAAGTACTGAGAGAGTTGGCAGAGGAGCTTCCCAAGACACTGTCCATCATTTACCAGTAGTGCTGATTAACAGGGGAGGTCCTAGATGACTGGAGGTGTGCCAGTGTGACACCAATACACAAGAAAGGCCAGAAGGAGGATACGAGGAACTACAGGCCAGTCAGCCTGACCATGGTACCAGGGAAGATTATGGAATGGTTCCTCTCGAATGAGCTCACCAGACAAGTGCAGGACAACCAGGGGATCAGGCCCAGCCAGCGTGGCTTCATGAAAGGCACGTCCTGCCTGACCAACTTGATCTCCTTCTATGACAGAGTGACACACTTAGTGGATGAGGGAAAGGCTGTGGATGTTGTCTACCTGGATATTAGCAAAGCATTTGACACTGTCACCCACAGCATCCTCCTAGAGAAGCTGGCTGCTCATGGCTTGGATGGGTGTACACTTTGCTGGGTAAAAAACTGGCTGGATGGCGGAGCCCAGAGAGTTATGGTGAAGAGAGCAGTTAAATCCAGTTGATAGCCAGCTATGAGTGGTGTACCCCAAGGCTCAGTTTTGGGGCCAGTCTTGTTTAATATGTTTATCAATGATCTAAATGAGGAGATAAGTGCACCCTCAGGAAGTTTACAGATGTCACCAAACTGGGTGGGAGTGTTGATCTGCTAGAGGTTAGCAAGGCTCTGCAGAGGGATCTGGAGAGGCTGGATGGATCGGCTGAGGTCAGTTGTATGGGGTTTAACAAGGCCAAGTGCCAGGTCCTCCACTTGGGTTACAACAACCTCATGCAACACTACAGGCTTGGGGAAGAGTGTCTGGAAAGCAGCGTGCCAGAGAAGGTAGACGTGGGATGCTGGTTGACAGCCAGCTGAACATGAGCTATCAGTGTGCCCAGGTGGCCAAGAAGGCCAGCATCCTGGCTTGTATCAGAAATAGTGTGGCCAGTAGGAGTAGGGCAGTGATTGTTCCACTGTACTTGGCACTGGTGAGGCTGCACCTCAAATACTGTGTTTGGTTTTGGGTCCCTCAGTACAAGAAGGACATTGAAATGCTGGAGCACGTCCAGAGAAGGGCAACAAAGCTAGTGACAGGTCTGGAGAGCAGGTCTTATGAGGAGCAACTCAGGTAATGGGGATTGTTTAGTGTGGATAAGTGGAAGCTGAGGAGGGGCCTTATCACTCTCTACAACTCCCTGAAAGGAGGTTGTAGCGAGGTGGGTGTTGGTCTCTTCTCCCAAGTTACTAGCGATAGAATGAGAGGAAACAGCTTCAAGCTGCGTCAGGGGAGGTTTAGATTGGATATTAGGAGAAATTTCTTTACTGAAAGAGTGGTCAGGCATTGGAACAGGCTGCCCAGAGAGGTGGTGGAGTCACCATCCCTGGAGGTGTTCAAAAAACATGTAGACGTGACACTTTGGGACATGGTTTAGGAGACATGGTAGTTTGGGGTTGATGATCCTAGAGATCTTTGCAACCATAATGATTCTATGAATCTATGATTCTATGAAAACTAGTCTATTTGTCTTCTTCTACTGTTGCTGTCAAGCTCTGTGTGTTTCCTCCCTTCTCTTCTTCACATGGAATTATTCATATCAGGACATTCTTCTGATAAAGTAATGTAACATTTCATCATCTTTATTTCTCTAGGCCTCCATCTGTTCTCCTTTTCTCCTTATCTGTGTCATTTTAATGGACTCAGCAAGCTCTCTGAAGCATGGGTAAAGAATCCCCATAAAACACTGCATGACACTGGTGATAATCTATAAAATTTTCTAAACAATAAAGACTTAAAATTAGAAGTACTTCCATAAAATTAATTGCCAGTCTCAGTTGTATGATGAAAATGGCACAGCCACTAAAACAGGTCTACTCTTATCAAGGACAGAATCAAAAGGAAGATATATTATATATAAACCATCTGCTTAAAACTTTCTCCATTTCAGTTTTACATAATCTTTTTTATCCTACAAATGTTTTTTTATTATTTTAGGTATCTTAAGAATGACCATAAACACTAATAATTTGCAAATTTCCTTTGAAAAGTACTGAATAAGATGTCTGACACATTGATGTTATTTTTCAAAATACTTCGGTATTGTGGATGCACAGCATGCTAAAATAGTTTGTTTAAATACAGTGTCTACAAAAATAACTATTTTTATGATGAGCCTAATTGGCTCCCATTGGCTGTTAACTGTGAATATGGTTGCTTGTTAATCGCTTGTTGTTTTCTCCTGAGGTATATTTTTCACAAACCAGAACAGCACTCATGTCTTTTTGGAATAAAAATAATGCAAAACTCTTTCACTCTTTCATCTTGTAACCTTTTTTAATGTTTCTTTAGTACAGTGAAAGCTTTGAAAAATATTGTCTTCTCTTTCACTTTGCAGAATATATTGTCTTCACTCATGAAACAAGCCCATATTTTTCATCTCA
This sequence comes from Phalacrocorax carbo, assembly GCF_963921805.1. NCBI lineage: Eukaryota > Metazoa > Chordata > Aves > Suliformes > Phalacrocoracidae > Phalacrocorax > Phalacrocorax carbo. The sequence goes on from NC_087513.1 coordinate 168,408,502, forward strand.
GGCGTTTGCTCTATAGAGACTGCTTTTCTTCCTCCCCTCCTCGACATATTTAAAATTACCGGTATAACATTTATCCTGTTAGTGTTTTAGATTTTTGTTTTGTTTGGGTTTCCTTTTTTTTTTTTTTGGGGGGGGGGGGAGGGGGGCACAAAGGGGCTGTGTGCTGGTTTGTTTTTATTTATTTTTTGTTAGACAAGATTTGCAGTACCATGAGTGAGATAAGACGTCATCTCAGAGAGCACACAACATGTAGCTGAGGTTAATATTCAACAACTGTAACCTCCAATTGTAATATGAGGAGCCATTTCTTCGATAAAGAAAAAGTAGTTAAAACCAGATACATCTAATGATTAAAAAAACAGGAAAAAATTCAAAACTGTTCCTGGAGTACCACAGCAGAAGCTTAATTATTTAAAATTATGCATGCATAACTATTTTTACTGTCCAGATCAGTCAGAAATTTGTCCAAAATGTTTTACAAATACCTCAACAAAATACTGAAGTAAGTGATTTTCATTCACTAATGCAGCCTCACTGATGTGTATGCCCATAAAAGATGCAAACAGACAGCCACTAAGGGCTCAGGGAACAGTTTATTTTCCCCTTAGAGGCTTTCATGCATTTCAACAGGTCCCTGATCTGAACAATTAGAGTACTGGTAATTGCATTCCAAAGAATGGTATTACATCTGAGTGAGGAAGACTAGGTATATTTTTACATTTTTTTCCTAAGATGCATTTGCCACTATTTTAGGAACCAAAACAGCTTCACCTAAGACTTCTCATCTGCACAATACAAATGAACCCTGATAAATATGCAAGATTTTTACACATTCAAGCTATCACAGAGCTCAGGATAAAAAGTATGTATAATAATAATAATGATGATGATGATATCCATTACTGTATTTGTGTCTTGAGCAAAAAGAATACTCAAATCAGGACTATGTAAAACTGTTGTCATAGTTATGATGAGGATTAATGTTCTGAAAACAGAAGAAAATGTTCATACTTTCAAGTTGTTAATTTCATTAAAATGTTGTTCTCTTTCCCACAGTTAACTTCTCTGCAGTCTGATGAGCCACACATTCCCTAATAGTTAATTTACCTCTCCCTGAAGGGTTCTAGTAGATGGCAGGCTGGGGGAGTTGTACCATCCTCTATAAACCCTTCTATCAAAAATAAATTGAAACTTAATAAAGAAACAAGAATTTTCATATGAACAAATGAAAGCTAGTTGAGTAAATTATTTTTTAACATAACATGAAGCTTCTTCTACTAAACTCCAGTAACTTATCTAACTCAAAAATATATGTATTTCTTTTTCTTCTTCTACTTGCTAAAAAAAAAACCACAAAACCAAGTTACAATATTTTACAGAAGTGGGATGTTATATTTCATGCTGGACATTATTAACAAAGCTAAGGAAAATATAGGACTAATCTTACACACCACTCTAAAAATGAGGACTGTGTTTATGGGAAACAGTATCAATTAAATCCTTTGACACTGAAAGAACCCATTTACCCCAACAGTTTGCCCAAACTGCCTGAAAACTTCCTAGAGGGAGGTGGAGATTTAGGAAGTTTTAATGACTATTCTTCTGGTTGCTGAACTTTGCATAGAATTTCTAAATAATAAAGTGCTGAGTGTTGGTGAAGATAACAAAGACAGTAACAAAAGCCTGTGGTTTAGACCAGTCACCTGAAAACAGAGGGTTAAGTTTCACATCCATTCTTCCATATATCAAAGATGCCTTGAGACAGGCAATGAAAAAGCAAAGAAATCTTTTTGTTTCCCAGATACACCACAGCTCAGTATTTAAGAAAATCCTCTAGCAAATTGTAGACTTAAGTCTCCTGAGGCAGCAGAATAAATTGAATCAGATTTTCTTAAATTGTGTGTGAATGCTCTAAGCATTGGACTCTTCATTAAATCTGTGATTTTAGCTGTCACATGTGTCATTTTCTCAAACAATACTATTTGGCCAGTTCAAGCTAAGTACTCAAATACTTGTAAAATGATCAGGACCTTGTTTGTTTTTTTTTCTTCAGCTATGTTTTCATAAGCAAGTCACCAGGTTTTACAGTAGATATGCCAAATATATCTTTACACAAATAATTAATAAGGGCCAATTAGAAACCAAAGAAATCAAGCAACTCCTAACCAAAGTAACTTATTACAGCAATAAATAAAATGTATTAATAATAGAATACCATGAAGTTTGTTCATGAACAAAAAATATGTTTTTGTTATAATTGCTAATACTTTTGGATCGAAAATTAAACATAATTATATTTATTCAAAAATACAGTGATTCAGTCACAACTATTTTTCTGTTCAGAGTAATACTTCTATTTCCTTACTCAGGAGCTTGTGGGGCTCATTGACAGGGCTTTAAACTAGAGGCGAAGGGGTGCAGGGAACATATCAGGCTTGCCTGTGACAAGCTGTGTGATGATACACAGTGGTTAGAGACAAGCTGCTAGTATAAGCCCTCATCCTTTTGCCCAGAGGTGTGCTGGGGGCAGTGCAGCACAGTCGAAGTCTTGCAGAGATGAGCTGAGGGCTCCTGAGGTAGTAGGAGCCAACAAGGAAACTCCCATGAAACACCTCAATGGAATCAAGTGGTGCTCCGATAAGGAGACACAGCCCGGATGAAATGCCTCTATACTAACACACGCAGCATGGGAAGCACACAGGAGGAGCTGGAAACTACCGTGCTGCTAGAAAGCTACGACCTGATTGCTGTTACTGAAACTTGGTGGGACGAATCCCATGACTGGAATGTGGGTATCGATGGCTACAGGCTGTTCAGAAGGGACAAGCAAGGAAGGAGGGGCAGAGGTGTTGCTCTCTACATCACAAAATCAATACAGTGTGAAGAGCTGTCCCTGAAGAACAGCCACGAGCAGGTCGAAAGCTTATGGGTAAGAACCAGAGACAGAGGCAACAAAGGGAGCCTTGTGGTTGGTGTCTAACTACTGGCCGCCTGATCAAGGAGAGCCTACTGACAAAGCCTTCTTCCTCCAACTCCAGGAGGCTTCGTGCTTACAGGCTCTCGTCCTACTGGAGGACTCCAACCACCCTGACATCTGCTAGAAAAACAGCATGGAGAGCTGTAGACAATCCAGGAGATTCCTAGAATGTGTTGAGGATAACTTCTTGAGCCAGGTAATAGACAACCCTACCCAAGGGGATGCAATACTAGACCTGTTGGTCACCAATGCAAGTGAGGTCATCAGTGACGTTAAGACTGGAGGCAGCCTGGACTGCAGTGATCACGCATTGGTGGAGTTTATACTCCTGAGGGATATGGGAAAAGCTAGGAGTATAGTCAAGACCCCAAATTTCAGGAAAGAGGACTTTCAGCTCTTCAAGGAGTTAGTCAACAGGACCCCCTGGGAAACAGTCCTCAGGGACAAGGGAACAGAAGAGAGATGGCAGATCTTTAAGGACGTGTTCCATACAGTGCAAGAGCTCTCAGTCCCCAGGTGTAAGAAATCAGGCAAGGAAGGGAAGAGACCAGCATAGCTGAGTTGAGACATGCTGCTAAAATTAAAGAGCAAGAGTGAACTGCACAGGCAGTGGAAGCAGGGACAGGTATCCTGGGAAGAGTATAGGGACGCTGCCTGGTTGTGTAGGGATGGGGTCAGCAGGGCCAAGGCACAGTTGGAGCTCAATTTGGCAAGGGATGCAAAGAATAACAAGAAAGGCTTCTACAGGTACATCAACCAGAAAAGGAAAGTTAAAGAAAGAGTACCCCCTCTGGGGAACAAGAATGATGGCCTAGTATCAACAGATGAGGAGAAGGCTGAGGTACTCAACAACTTTTTTGCCTCAGCCTTCACTGGTAACCTCTCTCCTCACCCCTCCCAAACTGATGACCTACAGGATGGAGACTGGGGTGGGTAAAGCCCCTCCTACTATAAGGAAAGTTCAGGTTCATTACCACGTCAGGAACTTGGACATACACAAGTCTATGGGACCTGATGAGATGCATCCCAGAGTCCTGGGGGAATTGGCTGATGTAGTTGCCAAGCCACTATCCATGATATTTGAAAAGTCATATCAGTCAGGTGAAGTCCCTGGGGACTGGAAGAAGGGAAACTCTGTGCCCATCATTGAAAAGGGTAGAAAGGAGGACCCTGGGAACCACCATCCTGTCAGCCTCACCTCTGTTCCCAGGAAGATCATGGAACAGATCATCCTAGAAGCTATGCTAAGGCACAGGGAGGGCAGGGAGGTGATTTGAGGCAGCCAGCATGGCTTCACCAAGGACAAGTCCTGCCTGACCAACATAGTGGCCTTCTGTGATGAAGTGACTACTTCAGTGGACAAGGGAAGAGCAACGGATATCATCTATCTGGACTTCTGTAAGGCCTTTGACATGGTCTCCCAGAGCATCCTTCTCTCTAAATTGGGGAGGTGTAGATTTGATGGGTGGACTGTTCAGTGGATAAGGAATTGGTTGGATGGTTGCATCCAGAGGTTAGTGGTCAATGGCTCAATGTCCAGATGGAGAGCGGTGACAAGTGGTGTCCATCAAGGGTCTGTACTGGGACCAGTACTGTTTAATATCTTCATCAATGACATAGACAGCAGGATCGTGTCTACCCTTAGCAAGTTTGCAGATGACAACAAGTTGAGTGGTGCAGCTGACATGCCAGAAGGATGGGATGTCACCCAGAGAGACCTGGCGAAGCTGGAGAGATGGGCCTGTGAGAACCTCATGAGGTTCAACAGGGCCAAGTGAAAGGTCCTGCACCTGAGTCAGGGCAACCCCTGGTATCAGTACAGGCTGGGGGATGAAGGGATAGAAAACAGCCCTGCAGAGGAGGACTTGGGGGTGTTGGTGGATGAAAAGCTGGACATAGGCCAACAATGTGCATTTGCAGACAGGCGTATCCTGGGCTGCATCAAAAGCAGCATGGCCATCAGGTCGAGGGAGGTGATTCTGCTCCTCTCCTCTGCTCTGGTGAGACCCCACCTGGAGTATTGTGTCCAGCTCTGGAGGCCTCAACACAAGAAGGACATGGAGCTGTTGGAGCAGGTCCAGAGGAGGGCCACAAAATGATCTGAGGGCTGGAGCACCTCTCCTACAAGGACAGGCTGAGAGAGTTGGGGTTGAGTTGGGCTGAGAGAGTTGGGGGTCTGGGGAGACCTTATTGTGCCCTTTCAGTACTTGAAGGGGGCCTGTAGGAAGGATGAGGACAATGTCTTTAGCAAGGCCTGTTGTGCCAACAAAAAGGGTAATGGCATTAAGCTAAAGGAGGTGTGCTGGTTTTGACTGAGAAAGATTCTCTTCACTGTAGCGCCTGTAGCAGTGAGGGACCTTTCCAACTTCCCATGCTCTGCCACATGGGCAAGAGGCTGGGAGGGGCGGGGCCACAGCTGAGACAGCTGACCCCGACTGGCCAATGGGGTGTTCGTTCCTTATCATGTGACATCATGACAAGTACATTAACTGAGGCAGTTGCCACGTGGGGGGGTGGTGGTTGCTGCTTGGGGACTGGTGGTGTCAGGTCAGTGGATGGTGAGTGGCTGCGTCACGTGTGGTTTGTTTTGGTTGTTCATTCCCCCTTCCCTGCCCCAAGTTTTGCCTCTCTCATTGTTTTCCTTTCCATTGCATTAGTGTTGCTGTTGTTGTTATTATCATTGTTTTTTAATTATTAAACTGTTCTTATCTCAACCCACAAGCTTTACCCTTCTGAGTCTCTCTAGCATCCCACCAGTGGGGGAGTGATTGAGCGGCTGTGTGGGGCTGAGTTGCTGGCTACACCACAACAGGAGGATAGGATATAAAGAAGAAATTTTTACAATGAGGGTGGTGAAACACTGGCACAGGTTGCCCAGAGTGGTGGTAGATGTCCCATCCCTGGAAACATTCAAGGTCAGGTAGGACGGGGCTCTGAGCAACCTGACCTAGTTGAAGATGTCCCTGCTCACTGCAGGGGGGTTGGATTAGATGACCTGTAAAGGTCCCTTCCAACCTAAACCGTTCTATGACTCTATGATTTTTAGTAAAATTTTTGAAAAATAGCCACCTATATGATCAATAAGACTAAAAAATGTATTAGCTTGTTTTGAATCTAAAAACACACAAAAATAATCAATATAGCACTTCAGGTTAAATTAGTTTTCAGGATTTAGTAACATAGATAAAACAACTTACAATTCAATTTTTAAATTATTACTTTTGCTCTGAAGTGTTTTCAGTTGGTCTGAGTCAAAAACCCCAAACTCTGAAAGCAGAACTTTAAATTCTAAGAGAGTGTTCTGGTGGACACCATGCCTGAAAGCTTTTTCATACATTTTAAAAATTCCTTTTCAATATCCAAAGCCTTGAAAAATACAAGATGGAGTTCAGTTGCGTAAATTGAGGTATACAGTGTTGCTTTATTTGACACTCTAGATATCTCCTCTGGCCTCCAGATTTTGCCCCAGAAATGCGTCAGTTTCTTGTATGTCTTCCATCTGTGTATGTCAGGCAGCCCTCTGTGGATGTCACTGTGGGAGTCCAGGTCCCTGTGGAGTAGGTTCTCTAATTCCTTAAAGAACAGGGAATAGTTCTAAGGTTGCATCTAACGTAAGTTACACTTCCTGACACAGTCCCCATTTATATCCTTTTTCTGTGAGTCCAAGATGTAGTCTAAAAGGGGGCCCTAGTATTACAAGGCCCATAGCCTGATAATCTGAAATATTGTGTATAATAAACAAAATGCTTCTTCAAGAATAATCCTCTATGCCCAGGTAACACACTTCTTTAACAAATTATATAACGGTTGAACAACTATACCATATCCTAGTATATGTGCTTGCCCAAATCTTCAAGTACCTAAAGTTTGTTGGAGCTCCTTCTTGTTAGAGGGTAAATTTAATTCCAGTATTTGCTATAAGGTACCAGAGGGAATACACTGTCTGCCACCTTGCCAGGTTATGCCCAAAATTCTGACTAGTTGTCTAAGTCCTTAAGTCCTTGTTGTTTAGCTTCGGGGACAGTAATTCAAAATAAGATTTGTAATGGAAGAAACAGCAGCATGTAGTGAGAAAAGAGGCAAAATATTTATATTTCATTATCAGCAGTATACATGGATTTTCACTAACATTAATTTTAAAAATTTTGGCCACTCTGAGTGGGTTGTCAGAAGTTCCTCTGTTTTCTAGTAACAGGATTGGGGGAGCAGATGGGACAGTACCACCCTCATCCATGCTGACAGTGCAACCTCTCTCATAATTAATCTGATAGTTTCTGTAACTCACCTGTCATAAACCCTAATCCTTGATGGAGATCCCATGAGTATCTCCATTCTAACTCCCTTATCTTTGTCAGGGGGTTCTTTTGTGTCAGTTGGATTAGTTTTAAAGGGGAATTTTTGAATATTTCATCTCTTATGATTTCCCTTTGTTGTTTGGATAATCCTGACCCAACCTTCTCTTTTACAGACAGTTGTTCTGGGGGTAGTTCCTCATCGTTGTTGCCTTCCCACAGAGACTATCCAGTTTTGCAGCCTGTAAGCCATTACTGCCTTCCAATCACTGTTTTTGCTGTGTAACATTAAGGCTAAACCCTTTGGACTCCCAGGCACTGTATTTTGCAGTCATCTTGTTTTCCATGCTGCTGCTGTTAACACAGTCATTACATCCCAGGCTATAGCACATTATCCCTTAAGGACATCCTGAGCAGTCAGTCTCATTGTTCATTCAGAAAACCTGTCAGGAGTATTTCAGGGAGGGAGAGAGTTACATTCCTGGCATTTGTCTAAGAGCATGTATAACTGAAGATAATAGAGAAGAGGTGTAGGGACCAGCTTCTGCATCAGAGTTACAAAGAATTATTCCTCCTCCCAGAAATATTTGATTGGCATCATTCCGACCAAGAATAAAGGTTCCAGCTCCAGTTTGATAACACCATGCCAACCACATAGACACTCAGCTTTCTGACATATTTTAAGGGCATCTGCATTAGTTGTTGTGCAGTATAGATTGTAGTGGTCATTGTGACCTGGGGTGGCAGGGAAATGCCTTTGTTTCTGGCAGGAGCTGGGTGTTGTACGGTGAAGGCTTGAACGATGGGGTGTAAAGGGACTGTCTTATGTGGATAAAATTCAGGTAATGAAGCGGGGGTAGGAGACCTGTTGACAGAACCAGATTCATGAGAAGGGTGCAAAAGGACCAGAATAATCCTCCTCACTATGAATTTTTATATGTGTCTTTTCAATGGTCTCACTCTCTGAGACTGAACATACATGCTTTTGCTCTGGCTGTTGTAAAGCCAGAGGTCAGAGATTAGTTTCGCATTTGTCATGGTTTAGCCTCAGTCAGCAACTAAGCACCACGCAGCCTCGCTCACTTGCCCCACCCCAGTGGGATGGGGGAGAGAATCGGAAGGGCCAAAGTGAGAAAACTCATGGGTTGAGATAAGAACAGTTTAATAATGAAAATAAAATAATAATTATAATAATGATAATAATAATAATAATATAATGACAAGGAAAATAATGAGAGAGAGGGAAACCTAGGGAGCTGGTGGGGGACACAAACAGGTGATGCAACCCGTCACCACCCACTAACTGACACTGCTGGTCCCCGAGCCACGATCGCTGTTTCCCCTGGCCAACTCCCCCCAGTTAATATACTGGGTATGGTGTCCTATGATATGGAATATCCCTCTGGCCTCTGATCAGCTGTCTTGGCTGTTCCACCTACTCTCCCAGCCTCTTGTGCACCCAGCAGAGTATGGAAGGTTGGAAATGTCCTTAACTAGTGTAAGCACCACTTAGCAACAACTAAAACTTGTGTGTTATCAATATTATTCTCATCATAAGTCCAAAACACAGCACTATACCAGCTACAGTGAAGTAAATTAACACTATCCCAACTAAAACCATGACACCGAGATAGTTGGGTTTTATCAGGACTATGAGATTCAAGGGGCAGTTGCTCTAACTGTTCCAAGTCACTGTAAAACCTCTTAAGCTTCCTGCTTAACAGCTGTCAGCAAAGTGCTTGAAGTTGCCTGTGTCTCTGTGAGAAACCAAATACTCTCCTGCCACTCCTGAAATTCTGCTCACAGGACTGCTTGCAGTTTTCTATGTTCTACTACCTTTCGACATTTTCTCCTACCTTCTCCCAAGTGTCTGCATCTATAACCCGTGTATTTTACAGAATCCCACTTCTGACACTAATTAATGTTACAACCTAAAGGGCTGCCCAGACTTCAGGTGTGTAGAGATAATGACTATGGGTTCATAGGATTCCATAATTGTCATGATTTTAGCTGGGATAGAGTTAATTTTCTTCACTGCAGCTGGCATAGTGCTGTGCTTTGGACTTAGCATAAAAAAAAATGTTGAGATAACACACAGATTTTTTGGCTGTTGCTGGGTAGCACTTGTAGTAGTCAAGAACATTTCCAGCTTCCCATCCTCTGCTGGGTGCACAAGAAGCCGTGAGGGGAGGGGGCACAGCTGAGAGAGCGGATTCAAACTGGCCAAAGGGATATTCCACATCATTTAACATCATGCCCAGTATGTTACCTGGGAGGGGCTGGCCGGGGGGGGAGGCAGAAATCGTGGTTCGGGGATGGGCAGCGTCCACCAGCGGGTGGTGAGTGGTCATATCATTTGTGTTTCTGTATTTTTATTTTTTTTCATTTTTTTTCCTTTTCCATTTTATTATAGTAACATTATTGTAATTATTATCATAATCATTATTATAATTATTATTTTACTGTAATTATTAAACTGTGCTTATCTCAACCCATAAGTTTTTTTACTCTTCCAATTCTCTTCCCCATCCCACAGGGGTGGGGGGGAGTGACCGAGTGGCTGCGTGCTGTTTAGTTGCCGACTGGGGCTGAACCATGACAATAATATACAAGTATATGGAGGCTTTTATCCTCTAAAGTTTTCTATTTCATTACAGATTATCATAAACACCACAAAAGTCACCTCTACCAAGTATACTACCTCAAAAATAATAACCAGCAAATACATCTATGAGATTAATGAATATATATACCTCAAGTTATTACAAACTACTATCAGTGATCAATAGTATAATATCAATCAATAATATGGCAGCAGTCATTAACGGTAACAATCATTTGCATGGTTATTAACCATGTAGGTATACCATAGTTACTACAAACTTAATTAGTGAAAAAACTTATCAACAATATAAGAGCAGATACACTTATGAAAGATTACTTATTTGGGTATATAAGATCAGTATCAAGTGAATTAGACAGGTTTCAGAAGGGGCCAAACCATCCCAAAGGGGAAGACAAACAGATCACAGGAGAGGACCTAACCATCCCAGAGGTGGGACAACAAACTGAATGGGCCCCAGAAGTGGGACCAGAGGAGGGACCAGTAGAGTAACAGACAGTCTAACTTCAAAGGTGATCGATATCAGAGTCTGGAGTCAGCCAGGTGTCCCCAGTGAGAGTCCAAGATCTCATAGAAAGTTCATGTGGAGAGTTGAACCTGTTAAGGAAAGGAAAAATTTGTGCAGCGTGGGAAATTCTCAGACAGAAAGGATCCATTTTGGATAAAAATTAAGGGATTTTTTTTGTATCACAGAGACATAAGAGGGCTTAGGGCATCACCACTTTAAACAGCCAATAGATGCTGTTAATTTCTATTTTTCACCTGTAGCAGCCAATAGCTTATGAGGTTTTCTGTTCTTTTGGACTATTTTTATTTTCCCAGACTGTTTCGAGTTTTTAGATGATAAGTTGTCATTACAGTTTCTTGGGCTTTGCACTTATCGATGGTGTCTCAGGATGTCTCCAGTTCCTAGGCACCTACCTGTACTTCAGAGATGCCACATGTGCTTTTCAAGGACGTTTCTGGTTCCCAGGCCAAGTTCCCAGGTTCACAGTTCCCAAGTTGTCAGGCAATTTGTCTGTCAGTATTTTTCAGTAGATGTTTTCTTTTGTTCTGTTCTGTTCTGTTTCCCCTTCTAACCAGGCCATCTTATGGCTGCTCACATCAATAGTAAAGTTCTCTATCTCCACTGACAATAACTGGAACTTCGACACCTACACTGTGGACGTTACACGCAGTTGTTTGTGAACCTGGACTTGGGCCTACTTGAAAATAAAATTATTCCTATGCAGCAAAAGTATTTGAAATCACTGCCATTGAAATATGAAAAAAAAATACCCAAACAACAAAAAATCCCAAAGGTATACACAAGTAAAGTGAATATTTTTCACCTAGTTTGTGGGAATTATTATCTCTGTCATTATGCACTATTATGGTACATGTGCTTATTCTATCAGTGAGCATTATCCCATCACTTCAGACCAGAACACTTCAGAATACTTTTACAGTTAGTTCTAGCACCTCCAAGGGCATTATATAATATAAATAAATACAGTAATAGAATATCTCAAGTTGGAAGGGACCCATAAGTATTATCAAGTCCAGCTCCCTGCTCCTTGTGGGACTACCTAAAATTAAATCTTATGACTAAAAGCATCATCCGGATGCTCATCAAACAGAAAAGAGGAAACTTATTTTATCCCCTTTTTATTAAAATACTACTATTTGTATTTTTTCAAAAGATGTAAACTTAACTGAAAAGAAATTCTTAGATGACTGACCATGTGTCCTGATCACATATTCAAGGCTTGATATTAAGATGGAAGTTTTATCTAAGTCAGGATTTCAGTGCTTTTGTGGTTTTTTTGTTTCTGTAGTAATGCTTGTGTAGCATGCAGTGTGGCTGACTACACAGAGCCTGCCTGGAATTGTAAGTTGTATGCACCTTAACTTGAGGCAGGTGTAGTCATGATGTCCTGACATGATGTTCTTTTTATGCTGAGATTTCTTCAAATGCATCACACTTCCCTCACTGGGAATACACCAGTCTGTCCTTATGGAAGAAACAAGGAGGTAGATACTTCACATGTAAGAGGGTTCATCCCAACAGGCAGTCAGGATGCAGCCTTGAGGTGCTATGGAAATTTCAGGCTGACCAGATATGTGCTTGGCGATCTTTACCATCACCTGTCAAGTCTCTGTGGCTGAATAAGAAAAGGCTTGGGAACAATCTCTGGCCTGTAGAACTGGTAGCATGCATAGTTTCTTGTAAAAAGTGATTAGAGCTAACCCACTATATATCAAATGCATATTAGAATGCAATTGTCAGAGCAGCTAGTGATTCTACTTTATAATAATTTTATAACTTACAATTCACCATTATAATACAGATTATATATACATAAAAATTATATATCTATTTACTAGCACCATTGCTATATTATTTCATGGGAAAAAACGATCCATAAAGGTACAAAGAGAAACCACACTGCACCTTTTAGAAACAAATAGCACGCTACTAAGAATTTTCAGCGTTATACATTTTCAGATTAAAATATGCATAAAGGAACAAAAGGTTAAATACTTAGATGTCACAGTCTGTTAATATATAGGCAAATAGTACACCAAATCTTGAATGGTCAATCTATTTTGTTGATATTTTACACACACATTGTATAACTGTATTTAGCAATGTGTGAGACAGAAATGTACACTCTTTTCATTACCATTTTTTAAAAAGTAATTTGTCTTGTTTGTTCTTTCATGTAAAATTATCCAGGTGTGTTTAAAAATAGTAGACTTTATTTTACTTAAACATATATTTATGTCTTTTATGATTGATGCAATTAATTATAGTTATTGCTATTATGGCTGTTTGCAAGTGTAATTTATATGTAAATTTAATTCTGAATTATTCATCTTCTTAAATTTGATCTTCTAGATAAGACATGAGACAATTAGTGTCTTATATGATTACATTGTTTTCCTGTTTTACACACAGATATGCTATTTTATTGATTTTTCTTAATTAAATGAATAAACACACCTAATGAAAAGACCAATAACGACTGAAAAATATCTAAGATACCTTAAAAAATAAATACCATTTCTAATAAAGGATTTGGTTCCCAAATCTGAAGAAATCTGATCTAATGGGGTCGGATTTAATCTATTAGATTTAATCTAATCCACCCCAGGATCTAATCTATCCTGGGGTACATTAAAAGGAGTGTGGCCAGCAGGTTGAGAGAGGTTATCCTCCCCCTCTACTCTGCGCTAGTGAGGCCACATCTGGAGTACTGGGTTCAGGTCTGGGATGCCTAGTTCAAAAAGTACAAGGAACTACTGGAGAGAGTCCAGCAGAGAGCTACAAAGATGATCAGGGGACTGGAGCATCTCTCTTCTGAGGAAAGGCTGAGACTCTTGCGTTTGTTCAGCCTGGAGAAGAGAAGATGGAGGGAGGACCTTATAAATTCTTATAAATAGCTGAAAGGTGGGTGTCAAGAGGATGGAGCCAGACTCTTTTCAGTAGTGCCCAATGACAGGACAAGGGACAATGGGCACAAGCTGGAACACAGGAAGTTCCACTTAAATATGAGGAAAAGCTTCTTTCCTGTGAGGGTGCCAGAGCAGTGGAACAGGCTGCCCAGGGAGGTTGTGGAGTGTCCTTCCCTGGAAACATTCAAAACCCTGCTAGAAGCAGTCCTGTGTACCCTGCTGTAGGTGAACCTGCTCAAGGAGGGGAGTTGGCAAGATGATCTCCAGAGGTCCCTTCCAACCCCTACCATTCTGTGATTCTATAATGGAGAAATGAATTATCTAATCTTAGCTTTGTATTAGAGTCACTACAGGCTGAGTAAAGAATACCAAACCAAAGAGGAGCAACCCCTTCACCCCATAATAATTCTAGAAAGAGAACTAAGGAGTTCCCCTTTTGGATAACTATGTTTATTGTTAGGCCACACAGCCAGACTTCTCTCTCATCTGGCACTTTTGTTACAGGTGTGTCTCCTGTCAGAAGACACTAGAAGCTTCCCCCATGTAAGACAGAGCCAGTTTCAGCCATCACCAAGATGGATCCATAGCTGTCCAAAGCTGAGCCCATCAGTGATGCTGATGGCACCTATGTGATAACACATTTAAGAAAGGGCAAAAGAAAGTCTGTGCAGCAGCTAGAAGAGAGAGGAGTAAGAAAATGTGAGAGACACAATACAGACACTAAAGTCAGTGAATAAGGGGGAGGTGCTCCAGTTGCTGGAGCAGAGATTCCTTTGCAGCCCATGGAGGAAACCATGGTGATGCAGTTTGTCCCCCCTGTAGCCTGTGGAGGGCCACAGTGGAGCAGATATCCACCCTGCAGTCCATGGAGGACCCCATGGACTACAGTAAGTGGATATGTCCTGAAGGCAGGTGCAGCCTGTGGAGAGTCCACACTGCAGCAGGTTTGCTAGCATGACCTGTGATCCCATGGGGGACCCAAGCTGGAACAGTCCATTACTGAAGGACCCTACCCTGTGGAAAGGACTTATGCTGGAGCAATTCTTTAAGAACTTCAGCTTGTGGAAAGGACCCACTTTGAAGAAGTTTGTGAAGGGCTGTGTCTTGTGGGAGGGACCCCATGTTGGAGCAGGGGGACAGCGTGAGGTGGAAGGAGCAACAGAGACAAAGCTTTATGACCTGACTGTAACCCCCATTCCCCATCCCTCTGTGCCAGTTGTGGTGGGTGGAGATTGAAGAGACAGGAGTGAAGTTGGGCCTGGGTAGAAGGGAGGACTGAGGAGAATGTGTTTTTAGTTTTTTATATTTCTCACTATCCTAATCTTTTTTTAATTGGCAATAAATTAAATTAATATTCCCCGAGTCTGTTTTGCCCATGATACTAGCTGATGAATGAACTTCCTGTCCTTATCATAAGCCATGAAATTTTAATCATATTTTCTTCCTCTGTCTTCCTGAAGAGAGGGAGTGATAGAGTAGTCTGGTGGGCACCTTGCAGCCAGCCAAAGTCAACCTACTACAGAGGGCTCAGTTCTGCAAGGAGGAGAGAACTCTACTGCCAAATATGAGATAATTTACAACCTCCCAGACTATAAATGCCATTGTAGGTTTTTTCCTGCAGGAAATACATGAACTATGTGTAGCTTGGGTGTCAACTTCACGCAGCCAGCTAACTGCAACCAAAAGTGAGGTGCCTAAATCCAAGAATGATGCACTTTCAGACATACTTCTCTTCAGCATTTCCTATTGGCTTACAAGTTTGTTTTTACCCTATCCTTTGGGGCATAATTCTCTCACGTAATCTGTTAAAAAAAATGTTAAAAGCTTAATTCAGCACTGTGTATTCTGCTCTTGTAATGAATTTTCTCACTTTCAGTCAATGAATACATTACCAATATAACTGATTAAATTATAATAGTATTTATCTGAAAACCATCAGTCTTTGTTCTATATTAGTAGTAGATCATCAGAGAAAGTTAGCAGCTGATACATTTTTGATGGAGTTAGATAGCTTAATTGACATTTGTATCTCTGGAAATATTTTTGTTTGAAATGCTGAGTCACATAAAATTAATCAGAAATAAAAACTGGAATTTAGTGGTAGGAAACTACCCCAGCTGAAGTCAATGTCAAAATTTGGTGGATCTTGACTGTGTGTATCTACTTACACCAACCTATTATAGACTGTAATAGTCTCTATTTTTTTTAGTACCTTTGGAAATTCTATCACTATCATTAAATGATCAAATGGCTTTGTAAATTGTTAAAGCGTAGCTTTACAATGTCTTGCAAACTACAACAGCAATGTATTTTTACTTAATTAATTAATTAATGTATCTTAAATATATCCATACATGCCTATTTTTAATGCATATTGTCATTATTTTTTCCAAGAAAGTAAGAGATTTCTTGTCTGGAAGGATTATGTTCTGCCAGAACCTCTGGAAGTTATGAAACTTTCAAGTGTTCAGATGGAGAGAACAGGAATTCTTCAAGCCTAGTGAAGTTTCACTCTATAGTTATTAGAATAAATTACAGATGGTGAAATCTATGAATATAATGAAATTCTGCTTGGAACAACAATAGACTTATCGCATTTTTTCAGAAGTGCTTTTTTGCCTTGGGATAGTTGTACTGTATGAAGTGAACTCCCAATTAAAAGCATCAGAAGTGCAGAAATACAGTCTTACTCCTTTTACTTAAGCATTAAAAACCACAAGCATTTTCACAAAATTAGAGACCGTTATTGGAAGCTTAGGGCTGATTCATTTCTCATTAGATAGCCATCTACTGCTTTATGGATTTTACAGGGTCAGAATGGCATAGGTTGCCTGCAGTTCTTGTGTAATATAGATAAGCCTTTTGTGGATGCCTTAGCCTAGAAAATCTCACAGGTATTAGGGGACTGAACTAAGCCCTCCATGTCATCCCCAAGAGAGTTATGCATAGAAGAAAACATGGTAGAAGGATTAAGCAATATCTTTTCACCTGTCCTACAAAAATGCAAGGTCAACTAAATTAAGAAGTGACAGACTCAAGAGTCTGTAGTTATAAAAGGAAAGAGTTTATACATGGACATGCAAATGGTAGACATTACTGACAAAGGACATTGCAGAGACCAAGAAACAGATCTCTGAAAAAGACGTGAGGTTCATCTGAACCACTATTAATAGGTCATGTTATGAAAAAGAAATCTGAATGAATATTAAATCTCATGCCTATGTGTTGGAAACAGCTTTTTAGTAAATAGAATAAAAAAGCACCACTGAGAGGGGAGGGCACTAGAACAAATGAGGGCAATTATTCTAAAACAAACTTTTGTTCAGGTTTTTGTAACTAATGCTGGACGGTATGGAAAATATCTTTAACTAACTCTGGCATTTTCCGAAAGGCTGTCACAAAATATTTTAAGGCATGTCATTATTGTGAGCTCTAAAGCATTCAAATGTAGCAGACAGGTGAAAATTAATATACAAGAAAAATCTTTCATGGTCTCCACTGAAACACTGTACCTAAGTAAACGAGAGTAAAGTAAGGCTATTGGAGTGAAAACTGCAGACACATTCAGGGTTTGAAAGAAGTGGTGTAAAAGGTTGAATAAAGTTCTTAGGAAATGAATGGAGCCTTCTGAGAGAAAAGAATTTCAGAAACAATTAGCTTGTAAGTTCTTTATATTTTGTACTCTTTTCAATATTGCATGTATTGTTGAATGAGAGAAAACAAATAGCATGTTTAAAAAAATAAGTTTGTTATTGAAGAAAGATAGTAAGAAACAAAAAGAAAAAAAAAAGATTGAACACCCTAAAAGAGTAAATTCATTGAATTTGAAAACTTTAGTGGAACAAAGGCCAACTTTCATACTCAAGCTTTAAGGCTCCCTTTTGTCTACTTTTACAATTTTCTGGAGGACCGCCGAAGTAATTCACCAAGTTTTAAAAACATGACTATTTACATTCAGTAGGCTAATATTTATTTATTTATCTATCCACTTATTTATATTCTGCAATGTTTTCTCAGTTTTTTTGTCTCTGAATTTAGGTATTAGCCTAGCAGGAAGAAAAAAAATGTCAAAGAATCAAATGAAAAATTACATTGATTATTTACTTATTGGCAGTTTTGTATTTAGCTTTCCTCCTCTTCCTCCACCTATAAAAAGGACAATATATCTTGATTCTTCAAAAAGAAACATTTGACATGGAAATGTCTCTAGTCTGAAAGAGTAGTTTTGTTACAGCAATGTTATATTTTGTTTTTACAAAAATTGGCAGCTATGGAAAAATTAAGGGATTTTTCCTTGCCTGATGAAGTGGAGTGAGATTCAGTTGACAGTTCAATCACATATATCTGAATACGTACATAAAGGTGGTCATCTAAGATTCTATTTAAAATCTAATACTGCTAGACATTAATGGTTGGGCTGCTAAATAGGGCTTATAGTAGCTGATTTTCTGAATTACTCTCTGGCTTTATTGGGAATATACACTTAAGAAGACACTGGAATTTCTGTGTCTTATTTTGGAATTTAAGCTGGGTCCCAAATCATACATGCTGTAGTGTCTTCAAATAATGCCCAACTATTTTGTACAGTGTTGTTACTTTTTAAGGTTTTTTTTGTTAAATTAGTTCTTTGCAAACATCACAGATACCACTGGACATCCAATTGCATTGGGTGCCTATATTTAAAAAAAGCATCTTGACTGTTTTACAATTGGGTTTTGTCTTACAGGTTACAAGCCAAGTATGTATGTGTACACATCTCTCTGCAGTCACTTAAGGCAAGAAGAAGAGACATTGTTTGTGAAAATGAGTGTTGCTTACTTTGGATACTCTTAGTAAGCTCAAACTTACTGGGCAAAATGGTGTTTGAAAGCTTCTTGATAAACTGTTTATCTTCTGGGGATCTTCAAGCGTAAGGACCATTCTCTGAAACATAACACAAACAACGTAAACCTAGGTACAGTTTTCACACAGAATAATGTGAGTGTATTCTTTGCCCAGATTTTGAACCAAGATGTTTTCCTGTGCTTAGAGGTAATGTCTAGAAGATGGCGCAACTACATGTCTGTGTAAAATGTTCAACTGCTTCCTTCTGAAGTGTACCCTAGTGTCTTTAACTCTAGAGGAGAGACTTGTTGGAAGGTGTCATGGGGCTTTTCCAGCAAGCATACCTAAGTTTCTTTTCTGTAGAAGCCAGAGTAGAACAGGTACTATACATCTAAAACTTGCTTCAAAATACAGGGAAGAATTACTGACGTGTGTACCTGCATTCTGGTTCAGAAAGGCTCTTGAGTTTCACAGGTTTAATGAAAAAATAGCAGAATGTTTATTTTCTAATATAAATGTCAGGTAAGAAGGCAAGGATTAACTATAGATTGTGGATCTTTAATGAAAAGTTCAATTAAACAAATAAAGGGGGAAATAGAATGAGAGCACTACCAACAGACTGTTTTCAAAATCAAATAGGGTCCACTAAAAATATTGTGAAAAAACATGAACTGTTGAGGCAACAGATGAATGGATGATGCAGATGTCGACCAAAATATGTTTTGTTTTCCAAAGGGCATTACATACTGAAGGTTAGGGCTTGACTAGCAAAAGTGAACTTGAGAATAGGAGATTTAGTATAGTTAGAGCACAGATGACATTTGAAAGGAAGATAGAAATGCCCAGTACACCAAATTACCTACATTCCCAGGGAAGAATAACGTTGTTGCCAACAATTTGATGTCTAGAAGTAGGGATAACGGTGAAAAGCTAAGCATTCATTCAAATAAAGCGCTGAAAATGAAATTATGAGGAAAAGCTACAGCTGTAAGTTTGTGATAGGTTTGTATTGTATTGTGCAAAAGAACATTGAGAGAATAATGTAGGAAATATCACAAAGCAAGCCACTTCATTCAAGCAAGCCACACAGACAAAAAAAGAAGTCCAGTGAGTACAAGCTCCTATGAGGAGACCAGTGCCCCAAACCCCCACCACCAAAAAAACCCCAGGCATATATAAGTGTCCTAACAGGCCTAACATAACACATGTATGTACAAGGAAAATGTCAAAACCAGGTTTTCTATGAAATAGCTGTACCAGCAGCACAAATAGTGGTACTGTGATATCTTACAATCATTCTACATCATGAGAAAAATCTGAACTGCTGTGAAATTATTAAAAAAAACCACCAAACAACACAGAAAACAACAAACTTGAGAGTAGCTAGGAGACTGGGAAAAAATAATTGTGATATGCTTAAAGGCATAACAAGTATAACTTATCTAACATGTTTTAGGTGTGTTTAATGCACACATTCACATCTGAACAGGTCTTCTACAGTCCTTTTACATATGCTTGTCTTAATATAAAATTGCACCCCAGGAATGACTATTTCTATAACTAATTATGAAATAGTTCAAGTGGGAAGCTCATAGGTGAACGTAACCTCAGTAGATATTGAAAATTTTGTCCAACCAAATGTCTACTGGAATATTTGAGAATAAACATGCTTTTTAAATCTGTGTAAACACAGTATCTTCTGTGATGACTGCTGCTGAAATAAGGCCAAAACTGGAGGCGAAATGTCTCATTTTGTCAAAGAAGGGTAAAAAATAAAAGGGGAAATAAAAAAGCTACTTTATCATTACTCATATGCATTTTTATGAAAGAGACCATAACAGATACTTTCATTTCTCTATATAAGTTCAAACTTTAAGCAAACAATACTCCAGAAAATTATAGTATACTCCTCCTGGGAGCATAAGGATTTCCATGGGAAATGCATTCATTGTGCCGTCTTATTTATTTCAAACATGGAAAAAACATCTTTGGGTGAATTCAATCATTCTCTACAGGTGCTTTACCTGTTATAGATGCCTCCTAAGGACAAAGTTGAACTTCCTTAATCATAGATGTGCAGTGTCATCAAAGGCACACAAGGATATTTCTCTTGGCCTCCCCATGCTACTCCAGAAAGGTCTGGGACCGTATAGAACTATTTTATTATGAGCCAGTCCTGTGCAGTATACCTTGGGACCTTTCAAATTACAACAGAAGACTCCGTCTAAGCATCTGAGTTGTTTCAGATGTCTAAAGTTGCACGATGATTCTCACGATAGGAGCAGAAGCTTCAGTAAGGAAGCTCACCTGTGGGTCCGAACATTGCTTTGGAATCTTGTTTAGTTCTTAACAGTTCACTGAATACAAGATATTTTTAATTAAATAACCAACGCAAAGTGAACCAACATTTTCACTGATTGTTTTTGATTCATAAAATGTGGACTGAATTCTGTTTTCCCTACAAAGGTGATTAATGCTTTTTGTAACATCTTGTAGCATCCTGTCTCACCTGTAGTTGGTACTCTGATTCTGGTCCTGTGTCAAAGCTTCGTTCAGACATCTCAAAAGCCTTACCACGTTGCACATAGTATTATACACTTACATATGGGCCAGTGTCTTCATGCTCTGTGCTTCCTTGTTTGTATTTGTATCAAGGTTGATTGTTAACAAACCTATTGTCACACAGAAAAACATATTATGTTACAATGCTGATGGGTTTCAGACATAAGTGTGTGTGTGTGTCTGTAAACACAGACATCTGCATGTGTCTGTATATATACAGTAATAGTTATAAAAGATCAAAAACCTCTAAACATCAAGTTTTTAACAAGCCTGTAACTGAAGCACTGGAAAACTCCATCCCAGGATCTTACAGTTACTCAAATATATAAAAGAGAAATTCCTGTACCACATCTTCCTCAGTTTCACAAAATGAAGCAAAGCAGAATGACCTCAAAAAGCAGGTTTGCATGACAGCAGAATACAACTACTATCTAAAAGAATACCCTAATACTCTCATCTGTAGTACTGTGAGGGGGGAAAAAGTAAATGATGTTACAACCTTTCTAAATTAATTTTTTTAAAGTAAAAACACAAAGCCACTACCTCCAGGTTTTATTTTAAAGACTGAATTGTTGATGAAACTAAAAAAAACCACAGTGATTCTCTAAAATATAATATCTGGAGATTTTAAAAAAAGACATAAAGAAGTCTTAGTATGACAATATATGAAGTTAGATCAGCAATAAAATAGTAGCTAATATGAATACACATAAGATACCTTTCCTTTTGTAACAGAACCAGAGATAGGAATCTGCGAAAACTTAAGATAAATCTTGCAGAAAAATAATTATAAACAACAAAAAAGTATCTAATAAATGTAAAGCAGTGCACACAAGAAAACTTAATTAAACATGCATATATCTGATACATCCTAGGGACATAGGCAGAACACCTATGTTTACAGAATCCCAGAATGACAGAATGGCTGAGATTGGAAGGGACCTCTGGAGGTCATGGGGTCCAACCCCCCTGCTTGAGCAGGGACACCTAGAGCTAAGTCCAGAGGGCTTTTGAATACCTCCAAGGATGGAGACTGCACAACCTTTCCAGGAAACCTGTTCCAGTGTTTGACCACCCTTAAAAAAAAAAAAAAAAAAAAAAGAAAGAAGTGTTTTATGTGCAACTTCTAACAGACTCTGTGGGAATTACTAGTAAATTAGCAGTATACTTCTTTCTGTGTGTTCTTTAAGGAAACAGAATGACACTGTGACTCTGACAGAGAAAATAGTAACTGCAAGGTATTTGTTTATTCCAGTGCTTCAAGCATTAGAGGACATATGAATCACTAAAAGAGAACATAAGGAAGGAAAAGCACAAAATAAACAGGCATCTATTTTATGTACTAGATGTTTGGGGGCTAAAATTCCACCATATTTTATCCTACATAAGCACTTAAAACTCTAAAAAGTTTGACTGGGTGAGAATGGCTGCACTTCATGCCAGCTTTTTACAGAAATATAAGTCAGTAGGAAAAGAACTTGCTGATTAACATTGTGATTTTTCTCTTTGACTCAAAGACTCTAGTTCTGTTCGCACAGGGACAATGTAAGCAGGTGGGGTTCCTTTTAAGTAAACAAAAGAATCTTCTTTGTAAGCTGGCATGGTATTGCGTTTTCTAAATATTGTATTAAATGCAAGGAAAAAATTACAATGATGCAGCTAAGAATATATAGGTAAAGATGTCAAAATGTCCTGGAGTGACAATTTCAGAGACCTTTTCCTGTGTTTTCTTTGTAGATGAATTTTCAGTAGCTTCTACTAAATTAATAAAAATAATTTTTTTTTAAAAATGGCACATTCCGATGGATTGTAATTTAAGAAAAAAAATCTTCCTCTTGTAGGAAACTAAACCTAATTAATGGCTTGGCTGAAACAAACCATGAAATGCATTGTACGATAGCAATAAGATAGGTTACATTCAGTTAACTCTGTTACACAACTTATCTATTTCACTTCAGTACACTTTTTATTGTTAAAAATATAAGTCCCTAACTTTACCTCAAAAGAAATTCTAAGTCACCATCCCTGGAGATATTTAAAAGACATGTAGACGTGGCATTTCAGGGCATGGTTTAGGAGACATGGTAGTGTTGGGTTGACTGTTGGACTTGATGATCCTAGAGGTCTTTTCCAACCTTAATGATTCTATGATTCTATTATTCTATTGCCCTGTCAATGCAAATAATCTTGCTAAGCAATTGTCAGCCTCACCTCTGTTCCCAGGAAGATCATGGAACAGATCATCCTAGAAGCTATGCTAAGGCACAGGGAGGGCAGGGAGGTGATTTGAGGCAGCCAGCATGGCTTCACCAAGGACAAGTCCTGCCTGACCAACATAGTGGCCTTCTGTGATGAAGTGACTACTTCAGTGGACAAGGGAAGAGCAACGGATATCATCTATCTGGACTTCTGTAAGGCCTTTGACATGGTCTCCCAGAGCATCCTTCTCTCTAAATTGGGGAGGTGTAGATTTGATGGGTGGACTGTTCAGTGGATAAGGAATTGGTTGGATGGTTGCATCCAGAGGTTAGTGGTCAATGGCTCAATGTCCAGATGGAGAGCGGTGACAAGTGGTGTCCATCAAGGGTCTGTACTGGGACCAGTACTGTTTAATATCTTCATCAATGACATAGACAGCAGGATCGTGTCTACCCTTAGCAAGTTTGCAGATGACAACAAGTTGAGTGGTGCAGCTGACATGCCAGAAGGATGGGATGTCACCCAGAGAGACCTGGCGAAGCTGGAGAGATGGGCCTGTGAGAACCTCATGAGGTTCAACAGGGCCAAGTGAAAGGTCCTGCACCTGAGTCAGGGCAACCCCTGGTATCAGTACAGGCTGGGGGATGAAGGGATAGAAAACAGCCCTGCAGAGGAGGACTTGGGGGTGTTGGTGGATGAAAAGCTGGACATAGGCCAACAATGTGCATTTGCAGACAGGCGTATCCTGGGCTGCATCAAAAGCAGCATGGCCATCAGGTCGAGGGAGGTGATTCTGCTCCTCTCCTCTGCTCTGGTGAGACCCCACCTGGAGTATTGTGTCCAGCTCTGGAGGCCTCAACACAAGAAGGACATGGAGCTGTTGGAGCAGGTCCAGAGGAGGGCCACAAAATGATCTGAGGGCTGGAGCACCTCTCCTACAAGGACAGGCTGAGAGAGTTGGGGTTGAGTTGGGCTGAGAGAGTTGGGGGTCTGGGGAGACCTTATTGTGCCCTTTCAGTACTTGAAGGGGGCCTGTAGGAAGGATGAGGACAATGTCTTTAGCAAGGCCTGTTGTGCCAACAAAAAGGGTAATGGCATTAAGCTAAAGGAGGGTAGATTTATGCTGGATATAAGGAAGATATTTTTTACAATGACGGTGGTGAAACACTGGCACAGGTTGCCCAGAGAGGTTGTGGAGGTCCCATTCCTAGAAACATTCAAGGTCAGGCTGGATGCAGCTCTGAGCAACCTGATCTACTTGAAGGAGTCCATGCTCACTGCAGGGCGGTTGGACTAGATGGCCTCTAAAGGTCCCTTGCAGCCTAAACTTTTCTATGATTCTATGATTCTAAATGTCTTATATTACATTTGTCTTTTTTTTTTAATCCTCCCTCCCCACCCCTGCAGTATATGAAACACCAACATATCTTAATTGTAAGCATTGATTTAATGGCATTTTTAGTGATTGCTTAGTAGGCCCTCATTAGATATTAAAACAAATACCACTACCTCCATTGGTATTAATAAATATCATCTTGATTTTTGCAACACAGTCTCCTAAAACTCTGTTTTCCAAATTAGGACATTATGGTCTGCACAGCTTTATAACCAGACAGGTAAAAATGGTGTGAATGATAAGTCTCAGATGATAGTGGTTAATGAATCATACTCTACCTAGAGTACATTAAAAAGAGGAGCACTGCATGAGTCTCCTAGAACCTGTCCTGTTTAACACCTTTATCAATGACCTGGAGAAAAAGACAGAGTGCACCTTCATCAGGTTTGAAGATGACACCAAATTGTGGAGGCTCTAGCTGATACACTGGGTAGCATGGTGACTGTTCAGAAAGACCTAGACAGGTTGGAGGAATTGTCCAACAGGAACCTCATGAAATTAATCAGTGCCCTGCCCCTGGGAAGGAAGACCCTCCTGCAGCAATACAAACTCGGGAATGAAGGGCTGGGAAGCAGCTCACTGGCTCTCAGGGGCCTTTGGTCCCCCAGGAGCCCTTGGGCTCATCCCAGCAGGGACCATGGGGGGCTAATGGCTTGTTGTAAGAGTGCGTCTTTCTTCTTGAGGGAAACTGGGGAGTCAACATTAGCACTGAAAGGACCATTGAAAGAGGGGGCATAACACCACTGAGAAGGGGTAGGTGATAGGAAAATTATATATAACAATTCTAACTGTAATACTAATCAGACTTTTGTGCACCTATTAAGTAATTTGGGTGGTTATTCTGTTACATATTAATCATATACTCCCTTCTGTTTCAACAAGATTTTGAGTGTAACGGGTTCTTGAGCAGGAAGAATCTGATGTTGGAAATGGACAGTTTTCTTCTTCACTTTTAGGTCCACATAGGGTCATTTTGGCCCATTTCAAAATGCAGTGCATTTAGTTGCACTTGTGGTTTTTTTAATAATAAATAACATAAATTTTAAAGTAAAATTATTTAATGTAATAACTATTATAATGATGAATATATATACACATTTTAAAGTAAAACAAGTTTTAAAATAATGCAAATAAACAGAATTAACAAATAAAGCCAAAAAGACAAGTCAAGAGTTGATTACTATATTGAAATTTCTGAACTAACCAATGTTTCTGGCTGGTTTGTCTATTTTAAGAAGTTAGCATTCCTACAGAAAAGGTTTCCTGTTGAAAGTGGAAAATTTCAATGTGTTGCCCATATTACAAACAAAATATACACTATGGAACACAATGTGCTTTAAAAATGCACCATGAACAGCAGACTTCAATGTTCCAAATGCAAGCATCTTAATATAAAAATAAAATTGCCAATTTTCCAAACATCAATTTTTTCCTTCCAAATTATGACCAGATTGTAAGAAACCTAGGTGAGCTTTTAAGGCTAGCAGGGGAATTACATGTTCTAGTTTTATTTATAATAGTCACCACTGTTTGTCCCATGTTACTAAAAGAACAGGAAAAATAAAGGAAAATGGGTTTCAACAGCAGGCAACAGAACACAGAGATGAAATTCGTAAAATGATTAAATAGGTAGCAACTATAATTCTGGTAACTCCTAGTGTTTCTTCTGGATAAAGCCTGAAAGTTACAAGAAGACAAAAATTGTCTCTTATAAAAATTATCCTGCTGTATTCAGTGTTGTCGTGGCATCACCTCAAGTACTGTGTGCATTTCTGGGCCCCACAATTTAAGAAGGATGTTAAGGTCTTTAAATGCTTCCAGAGGAGGGCAACAAAGCCGGTGAAAGGGCAGGAAGGCATGTCCTGTGAGGAGCGGCTGAGGACTTTGGGTTTGTCTAGTTTGGAAAGAAGGAGGCTGAGGGGTGGCCTCACTGCTCTCTGCAGCTTCCTGAGGAGGGGAAGTGGAGAGGGAGGTGCTGATCTCTGCTGCCTGGTACCCAGTGCCAGGACACGTGTGGGAATGGTTCAAAGCTGCATCAGGGGAGGTTCAGACTGGACATTACAAAGCATTTATTTACTGAGAGCATGGTCAAACATTGGAACAGGTTTCCTAGACAAGTGATTGATGCCTCAAGTCTGACAGTGTTTAAGAGGCATTTGGACAACACCCTTAATAATATGCTTTAACTTTTGATCAGCCCTGAAGTGGTCAGGCAGTTGGACTAGTTGATCATTTTAGGTCCCTTCCAACGGGAATATTCTATTCTATTCTATTCTATTCTATTCTATTCTATTCTATTCTATTCTATTCTATTCTATTCTATTCTATTCTATTCTATTCTATTCTATTCTATTCTATTCTATTCTATTCTATATGGTTCTATAGGAATATTAGCATTCTTGAATAAATAATGGGAAGGCTGTGAAATTCATGGACTGCATCACAAATATAACATAATAATTATTTTAAAGCAGTTAGCCCTCTCAAGGTCATCAGACTCATGCTACCTCTCTCATACAGAGAAGAAATATCACACATTAAAAGAGAGGCTTTTCTAAGCAGCATGTTAAAAATAACAGAAAAGGTGTAATTTTTCATCCATAATGCACTGACATTACTGATTCTTGTCAGAATGTTTGCAAAATCTTAATTAATATGCAGAAGCATAATTTAATTTCACTTTAAGCACTCAGATGTCACTGCACAAGATCTCAAAAAGAGTACCTTCCTTATCTACATGCTATTTTGGAAAAAAAAACTTATGTCAATAAACAAGTGCTGTGACGCATTTTCAGAAAAGACAACGCCATTTAGAAGGTGCTGTTTAATAAACAGCTTTGTACTTCTATAGCCTTATATTAAAGGAAAAATCTGTATTTTGTTCTGGTTTTCATGTGAGAAGTGAATTGTCTGATGCTTGTAACAATTTGGTTTGGCTGGCCTAGAGCAGTGTAGAGTATATAACATCTGCATTTTTCTACTTTGTTCATAAACTGCAACTGATAAAAAAACCAACAAACTAAAACAAACAACCTATAGTTTTCCTTTTTTTCCTGCCTTTTGAAAAAAGTTAATACTAAAACTCTGTTTAACATAAGCTTCTACACTGCTACCAAGCTGAAATACAGAAAAGTGTATCTTCCAGAATATAAAAAAGAA